>NW_006408522.1:45891767-45897912 GCF_000296735.1 Chrysochloris asiatica
CATTTGCTGCTGGGGCACAACTCAAAATGAAGAGAACCAGCTTGAAACATCCATTAATAATTGGAACATCGAATGTATGAAGTATGAATCTAGGAAAATTCTAAATTGTCAAAAATGAAATGGAATGCATAAAACATCAATATCTTAGGCATTAGTGAGCTGAAATGGACTGGTATTGGCCATTTTGAATCTGACAACCATGGTTTACTAGGCCAGAAATGCTGCCCTATGTTATGGATTTTACAGCCTTACTTGTTTCTTTCCTTTTTTTTTCAATAACCAAATTATTGAATTGAAGGGTAGTCCCTTTTGTTTCCAAACACAGTGTATGCCCAGCCAATCATCAGCAAAGCCAGGCCTGATCTGCTGAGAAGCCACTTTATCCCAACTCTGGAGAAGCTGAAGAAAAAGGCTGTCAAGATTGTGCAGGAGGAAGAGCAACTGAAAGCTGACAGCAAAGGGGGTACCCAGGAGGCAGAGCTCCTGATCCTGGATGAGTTTGCAGTCCTCTGCAGAGACCTCTATGCCTTCTACCCCATGCTCATTCGCTACGTGGACAACAACAGGTATGGAGGGGACTGTGGAAGTCTGGCTGATTTGGGTAACACATAGAATTGGAGAACAGTGTCCCGTAGCTGTATAGATGAGATAAGATGAGATCACAGCTCTGCCTGGCAGCTTCTCCTGTCCCTAATACTTCCCTGGCCCTCTGCACAGTACTTTCTTTGGCCAGTGATTCAGTATGATCAGTGGCATGGCCCCCTCCATCCTCGGGGGCTACCTCAGGTGAGAGGGAGCTGCTTGAATAAGAGCAACTATGACCCACATCAGCCCCTCTATTGCTTCTTCACTCAGTCATTCAACATATATTGACTACTGTGTTCTAGGTATTAGGAGACCAGGAGGGAACAAAACAAAGGCCTTACCCCTTCCAGAGATTCCCTCCATATGGGAGAAGGACAAACAATAAATAAAATGTATAAGTAAATTGTATAGAGCAGGTTGAGTGAATTAGGAGTGGTAGAGTGGGGGGAGTGGTTGGAGTCTTTGTGACATTGATGAGGGAGGAACAAACCATGCAGGTTTGGAGGATGAACATTCCAGGAAGAGGGCATTCCTGATACAGGCCCTAAGGAGAGAGTGTGATCAGGATGGTCAAGAAGTCATGAGTTGTTTTTAAGTACCTTGGAGTCATTCCCACTCATAGCAACCCTGCACAGAGTTTCTGAGGCTGTAAGTCTTTACAGCAGCAGAACACCTCATCTTTCTCCCGCAGAACCACTGGTAGCTTTGAACTGCAGACCTTCAGGTTAGCAGCCCTATTCGTAACCACTATGCTACCAGAGCTCCGTAAGAAGTCATGAGAGGCCAGAGCAATTAAAGCAGCATGACTGATGGGAGGCAAATGAGATGAGTCATGAGTCAACATGGAGCCAAAGAGGGCAGGGACTTGGAGGCCACTGGAAGGACTCATCTGAGGGAGATGAGAAGTCATTGGAGGCTTTCAGCAACTTGCAGATGTGATCTGATTCATTCTTTGAACGCTGTGGTGGCGTGGGAGCAAATAAGGCAGCGAGGAAATCCCTATAGGGGCTATGAGCCATAGAGACAGAAAGCAGACAAGTAGATGGAAGTTATTGCTTAATGGGTATGGGGTTTCCTTCTGGGGTGATGAAAATGTTCTGGAACTAGATAGCAATGGTTTTTGGACAACATTGTGTGTATGTTAAATGTCACAAATGTTGAATTTTATGTTTATTTTAGCATATGCTTTTTTAAGTTTTAAAATAAAAAAATAAGTTGATGGTGGCTGCTGCCAGGGTGGTAGCAGTGAAGGTTGAGAGAAGTTATAAGATTTTGGGTCTTGGTGACACTTTAGGGTAAGCAAGGTCAGTGGTTCAAACCTACCAGCTGCTTCTCAGAACTGCTATACAGAACGGCTATGAGTCGGAACTGACTGAAAGGCACTTAACAACAATACCTTGGAATTTCCAGTTTGGGAGACTGTGGGTAAGGCAGATTTTTTTCAGGAGAAGATCAAGAGATCACTTTTCGGACATGATAAAATTTGAGTTTCCTGATACATAAGGAGTCCTGGTATGACCCATATAGGATAAGCACTGGACTGCTAAACACAAGTTCGGAGCTTCAAACCCACTAACCACTCTTCTGAAACACTATACTGACTCAATGATACTTAACAATAGCACATGGGTGGTGCGAGCAGTTTGTGGTCGCCTGTTAACCTAAAGGTTGATGGTTCAAACTCACCCAGAGGTTCAGTGAAAGAAAGGCCTGATGAACTACTTCCATCCAGGAAAAGCTTATAGAGAAGTTCTACTCTATAACACATGGGGTCACCCTGAGTCAGGCAGCTAAAAAGAACAACATTGGATGTAAAACTGAAAGTGTTGAGTGGGCAGTTGAAAATATTAGTCCAAATTTCAGGACAGAGGTCAAGTGTAGACCTATGAGTTTGGAAGTCACATTGATATGTATTCTTTTTTTGTTTTTGTTTGTGTGTGTGTGTGTTTTAAGTTTTTATTGTGAATTGAGTGAATAGTTTACATGGGAGATCATTAGTTTTACGCTCATTGTTTCATTGCAATGATTACAATCCCCTCCATGCATCATCATTCAACAGTATTGGCTTCTGTTCCCTCTGTTTTTTTGTTTTGTTGTTTTGGCTGTACACAAATACACTCAGGAATATATAATCATTTAAACAACCAAAGGGCACATTCTGCAAGCCTGCCTCCTGGCTGCCAGTACACAGCCTTTCTCTTTCCATGAGTCTAGAGTTGTCAGTTGCTCTATCTCTCCATGCCATAACCTCTGCCTCCATCTCTGGTGTCGTTGCTTCTCTGGTTAGCGACCCACATTCCAGTCATGCTCTTGATGGTCTTAGGGTCCTTTGTTCCTGGAATGTAGGATTAACTATTCCCCGCTTTATGTTACAAAACTTCTACCTTTACAGTTGTGACAGTCACAGTTAGTGGTAATAACATGTAGTCACTATTGAATCATAAGAATTTTATCCTTATTTCCTTTCACCAGACCCATCTAGACAAGATGAAAACTATTCAGTGGGGATTCTACCTTCCCCTGCACACTTTGAAATTAAACTCCCTCTTGAAAACTTGTAACCCAGTCACTTTGTGCCTTTATAGGCCCTGCATTTTAGGTAGTCAATGTCTCCGTTGCCTGTACCTATCAGCCCTGCATACAGAGGTGATAGGATGAAGACTCCTTCCCTCTCAGTTGGTATTTTGAGCTACTACATCCATAAGTATAGGTCAATTCATCAAATTGTTGCAATTTACTTGTTTCCTTTATCACATTTTTTGTTTTTTATCTTCTAGTCAAGTTGGATCATAAAGCCATTGAAGCTATCTGCAAGTTTGGGCATTCTTGTGCATTTCCCCTCACTTCCCTCCATGGCTATGTCCTTGTTCATGGGATCAGGAATCCCTAGGTGATATGTAGTCTTTAAGAACCCTGATACTGAGATAAACAGAGGAGGGAGGGAAAAAGAGAACAGAAAAGTTGAAAGAACTGAGCCCTGAGACTCTCCAACTTTAAGAGGCTAGAGAAATGAGGAGGAACCACTGAAGGAGACTGAAAAGAAGCAATCAATTATGTAGGAGAAAAGCCAACCGAATGTTGTGTACTGGGTAGCAACTTCACAGTGTTCTTCCAGGAGGAAAGAATGAGTAGGTGTTTCCTGTGCCGCTGGTAGAGTGAGAACTGAAAATGCACTGTTGGATTAAGCAACATCAAGGTCACTGGTGTCCTATAGTGCAACAGGAGCTATGATAGCATAGTGGTTATGAATTAGACTGCGAACCTCAAGATCAGCAGTTCGACACTACCAGCTGTTCCGTGAGAGAAACATGAGGCTCTCTGCTCCCATAAGGATTTACAGCCTCGGAAACCCTGTTGTACAGGATGGCTATGAGTCGGAACTGACTCCATGGCACATAACCACCACCACCATCATAATGCCACCCAGGACACCTTAGCAAGGACAGTTTCAGTGAAATTGTGGAGATGAGTTGTTGTTAGGTGCCATCAGTTTTACATACATTTACTGACCCATAGCGACCCTAGGCACAACAGAATGAAACACTGCCCGGCCCTGGGCTAAGCTCACAATTCTCGCCATGCTTGAGCCCATTGATGCTGCCACTTTGCCAAGCATCTCTCTGGGGATCTTCCTCTTTCTCTCTGACCCTCCATCTTACCAAACATGATATTCTTCTCCAGCAACTGGTCCCTTCTGACAATATGTCTGAAGTATGAGAGACGAAGTCTGGCCATCCTGGCCTCCAAGGAGCAATCTGACTGTACTTCTTCCAGCACAGACTGTTTGTTCTTTTGGCGTTCCATGGTACTTTCAATATTCCCCTCTAACACCATAACTCAAATGCATCAATTCTTCTGTCTTCCTTATTCACTGTCCAACTGTCACATGCATATGAAGTTATTGAAAATACCATGGCTTGGGTCAGGTGCACCTTAGTCCTCAAATTGACATCTTTGATTTCTTGGCTGCTCCTTCCATGAGTGTTGATGGTTGATCCAAGAAGAAGTCTTTGACAACTTCAATCTTTTCTCCATTGATAAGAATGTTGTTTATTGGTCCAGTTGTTGTTATGTGTCATGGAGTCGATTCCAACTCATGGAGACCCTGTACAGGGTTTCTGAGGCTATAAATCTTTATGGGAGTAGAAAGCCTCAACTTTCTCTTGCAGAACAGCTGGTAGTTTTAAACTGCTGACTGTGAGATTAGCAGCCTAATTCATAACCTCTACGCTACAAGAGCTCCTTATTGGTCCAGTAGTGAGAATTTTTGTTTTATTTACGTTGAGATGCAATCCATACAGAAGGCTGTGCTCTTTGATCTTCATTGGTATTTTAAGTCCTCTTCACTTTCAGCAAGCAAGGTTGTATCATATGCGTATCACAGGTTATTAGTAAGTCTTTTTCCAATCCTGATGTCACGTTTTTCTTCATAGAACCCAGCTTCTCAGATTATTTGCTCAGCATACAGGTTGAATAATAATGGTGAAGGAATACAACCCTGTCGCATACCTTTCCTAATTTAAAACCATTCAGTGTTGTCATGTTTTGTTCGAACAACTGCCTCTTGGTCTATGTACAGGTTCCTCCTGAGCACAATTAAGTGTTCAGGAATAGTCATACTTCTCAGAGTGTGTTGAGAGAGAATGGGAGGAAGAACTTAAATAAAGCAGTACAAACAACTTGCTTATTCAAGGCATTTTACAATAAAAGGGAACAGTGAAATGTGCTAGCTAGAGACAGAAGTAGGATCAAGAGAGACTTCTCAGCTTGTGTCTTTGCTGATGGGAGTAATCCAACAGAAAGCAGGAAATTGATAATGTAAGAAGAAAGATAATTTCAGAATTAATGTCCTTTAGCAAACAAAGGGTCGGTTGTTCACCTATGACAAACAGGGAAAGCAGAATGTAGTACTGATAGCGATATATATGTATAAGCCTACATATACACAGAGTCCTAGTATGGCACTACAGGTTAATGTGCTGGACTGCAAGGTCGTTTGAACCACAACATTGGCAATTCAAGCTCACCAGCTGCTCCTCAGAAACCCTACACATAGTTGCTATGTGTCAGAACAGACTCGTCAGCACGTAATCAGAAAAGTTTACATACATATACTCACACATATGCAGTTATGTGTCTTGAAATATCTGTTTAGGCAATATCCAACCGCGTATATGCCTGTGGTCACTTAAGGACCTATTCTGCTTTGTTTTCAAAGGGAACATAGCTCTCCTTTTGTTTATTATTCCCCTTAATAATTTTAAGGAATCCTGTTGTGGCTCTGGGGGTTAATGCTCTGGACTGCACAGTTGATTTGAACTACAAGGTCAGCAGTTCAAGCTCACCAGCCGCTCCTTGGAAACCCTAAACAGGGTAATATGAGTCCGAACTGACTTGATGGCATTTAACAACAGACAAGAACAGTAGTTTTTTGTGTGTTTTTTAAAATTTTTTAAAGAAATTTTTATTGTGAATTGAGTTATTAAAGTTTACAGGGCAGATTATCAGTTTTACATTCCATAAATCATATTTTGCTTCATTGCAATGATTATAATCACTT
>NW_006408522.1:45898798-46016989 GCF_000296735.1 Chrysochloris asiatica
TATTCAAGTGGCAACATCGATGGACTCAAGCGTGGCAACAGTAGTGAGGTTGGCCCAGGATCGGGCAGTGTTTTGTTCTGCTGTGCATAAGGTCGCTATGAGTCAGTACTGACTCGATGGCACCTAACAACAACAACAACAAGTTGAGTTCTGATTATCAAGCCATTAAGGTTAGGTCACATGGGTACTGTCTGCAAGTTTGGGTGTTCTTGTGCATCTCCTCTCATTTCATATCAGTTGGATGCTTCACTCTCAGCTCTAGCCTTCTGTGGCTATGTCCTTATCCATAGGCTCTGGTGTCCCAAGGTCTTACCACACTTTGAACCAACCAGCCCTTCCTCTTCTCTCTCTCAAATCCAGGTCAATAGGAGTCAATTGACTGTGGTTGAACTCAGCCCATTTCTTCATTGCTGCCTTTCCCCCTCTTCCACTCACCAGTAGACCAGTGTGGTTGCCAGCAAGCTTACATGCTTGGTTGTGTGTTCCCTTTGAGTTTCAGTCTTAGAGGGGAGTTTTTCCTGAAGGATCTTGATTGCTTGCCTTGGTGGCTTCCTGGCAAACAGCTAGCTTATTCTTGTGGTAGCCAGTCATGCTGACATTTTTGTTTTGGATTTTTCCTGATGGTCTTTCTTTGAAGATGTATCTTCCGTCACTCTAGCTATTCCAGGCTGGTCTGCTTGTCCTTGCTACTGGGAATGTCCCACCTCAGAAGGTTCTGGATGGAATTCAGGATCCCACCTAAAGTTCTATACTCTGCATAGGCTCCACAAGAGGCCTATTTCACTGGGCAAGTTCTAGAACCCCTTTCAGGTATTCCAATCAGTTATAGGCTGAAGACGGGCTTATAAGTTTTCTGTAATTATGTTTTCCAACATTCCTTTCTGTCCCACTCAAGTGTCTATTTTACAATAGTAGGCAAGGGAAACTGGTATACATAAGACAGTCAAGCATCTTAGTATTATTTCCCCTCTTCAAACTATGCCTAGATCCCTGTATCACAGAGCCCTGTTGTTCCAAGGTTGAGCATGCATCACTATTTACCTCTGTCCCACTTAGGACATGCAAACTTTTCTCAGTGTTCTGCTATCTATCTTGGTCTTCCACCTCCTCCCCCTTCTTGTATTACCCTCCCCAACACCAGAACTAAAACCCCTACCCCAACCCCACTGTTGTGGTTACCTTATATTCCATTAACTTTTCCCTCCATTTAAGATAGTCTATTTTATCCTGCAATCTGCCTGTTCCTCTGTGTTTACCTTCTTTCACATTATAATTGTTTTGATCACAGACTGATCTCCCAGATCCTCTGTTTTTATAATTTTATTCTCTTCTCAACTCTTCCATTTGTCGATTGAGTTCAGGGTGATGCTGCCATGCATGTCAATCTCTGGTTGTTGTCTGTCCTTGTTGGTTCTCAGTCCACAGAACTCCCTTTAGGGTGTTTTTCATTGCAGGGTTGACTTTGGCAAAATCCTCTAGCTTCTGTTTATTCTGGAATGTTTTTATTACACCTTTGTATTTGATTGACAGCTTTTCTGGGTAGAGGATTCTTGGGTGGCATTTTTTTTTCTTTCAGGGTTTTATATATGACTCCCCATTACCTTCTTGCCTGCATGGTTTCTGTTGAGAGATCTTAGTTTAATCTGACTTGCTTGCCATAGTATGTTACACTTCTCTTTTCCCTAGCTGCTTTCAGGACTCTGTCCTTATCTTTGATTTGGGAGAGCTTGATTATGATATGTCTTGGTGATTTTCTTTTAGAGTCTATCCTTCCTGGGGTTTGTTGAGCTTCTTGAATGCTTATCTTTTCGCTTTTTGAGATGTGAGGAAATTTTTCTTCCAGAAGCTCTTCAACTATTTCCTCTGTGGACTTGTGTGATTCTTCCTGTTCCAGAATGCTGATAATTCTTAAGTAGTTGTTCTTCATGTTGTACAACATGAATTTTAGGCCTTCTTCAGATTTTTCTATCCTTTTTTTTTTTCCTATCCTTTTATGTGCTTGCTTTTCTATGTTACTAGTGTTGAGAGATTTATCTTCTAGCTCATTAGTTCTGGCTTCTAACTCTTCAGTTCTACTCCTTTGCCCTTTCAGTGTATTGTCCATTTCTGATATGCTATTATTAATCTTTTGGACCTCTTTGTGTAGGTTTTGAGTTGTTTTCAGTGCTGTATCTATCTTATTTGATTGTTCCTATAGCATGTTCCTGATGTCTTCCTTATTTTTTTCAACTCCATTGAACGATCGTTTTATAAAGACCCAAGTCCTCAGAGTAAATGAGTAATAAGATTGCATAGCACATCCCAGTCCCCACAGTGCCTCTTGTGCTGCCTCCTCCTTCCTTCCTCTCCTCGCTGTTTTCACCTGCTCAGCAGCAGTCCTGCCTTTCGAACTCATACACGGTACATGGCATAGACAGCAGGGACTCCTCTGTTCCTGTTGCAGAAATTAGCAGCACCAGCCAGGCCCGTGGTGCTCACAGGCTCCCATCAGGTTTTAATATAAGTTGCTTTGTAGGGATTTAACTACAGATAGTATCAGACCTGCCTGTGCATGATAGCATGATATCCACACAATGTTCAAATTGCATAGCATCCTGTTTCACAGAACGTATCATAGAAGAAGTGAAGTATAAGAGCTAAACAGAAGTTTTTTAAGGGTAGCTCAAGAAGACAAAGTATTGAAATGAAATATGCAAAGACCTGGAGTTAGAAAACCAAAAGGAATTCAACATTTGTCAAACTGAAAGAACTGAACAAAAATAATTCATGCCTCAATTTGAAATATTAAAGGATTATGGGCAAAACATTGAATGCTGCAGGAACCATCCAGAGAAGATGAAAAAAATATCGAGTCACTACAGGAAAAAAAGAATGGGTCTATATTCAACCATTTCAAGAACTGATGATATTGAAGGAAGAAGTTCAAGCTGCACTGTAGACATTGGTGAAAAACAAGGTTCTAGGGATCCTGGTGTGACACTATGGAATAATGGACTGGACCACAAGGTCAGTTTGAACTGCAAAGTTGGTGGTTCAAATTCACCAGCTGCTCCACAGAAACTCTATGCAGAGTCGCTATGACTTGGAAGAGACTCAATGGCACTTAACAACAGCAAAGGAATTGACATATTACCGATTGAGATGATTCAACAAATGGAAGTAACACTAGAAAAGCTTACTGTACTATGCCAAGACATTTGGAAAACATCTAAATTTGTGCCCATTCCAAAGAAAGATGACCCTATAGAATGTGGAGATTATCAGACAATATCATCAGTATCACATGCAGATAGAATTTTGCTGAAGATCATTAAAAAACAGTTGCAGCAGTATATCCATAGGAAACTGCCAAAAATTCAAGCTAAATTCAGAAGAGGGCGTATAATGAAAAGTATTACTGTTGAGGTCAGATGGTTTGGGGCTGAAAGAATACCAGAAAGATGTTTACCTAGCTTTTATTGATTATGCAGAGACATTTGACTGTGTGGATCATAACAAATTATGGATACTGTTGCAGAGAGTAGGAATTCCAGAACAACTGTGCTCATGCAAAACCTGTATATAAGCCAAGAGGCAATCATAAGGAGAGATCAAGGGATACTGTGTGATTTTCAATTAGGATAGATGTGCAGCAGTGTTGTATTCTTTAACCATACTCATTCAGTCTGTATGGTGAGCAAATAATCTGACAAACAGAACTATATGAAGAGCATGGCATCAGGAGGGGAAGATGGCTCATTTACACCCTAAGACATGCAGATGACAAAACCTTGCTTGCTAAAAGCCAAGAAGACTTAAAGCACTTTCTGATGAAAATAAAGAATACAGCATATAATATCGATTATAACTCAATATTAAGAAATCAAAAATCCTCACAACTGGACTAGTAAGCAACATCATAATAAATGGAAAAACAATTGAAGATGTCATGATTGATTTCACTTTACTTGGATGCACAGTCAGTGAGTGCCCCATGGAAGCAGAAGTCAGGAAGTCAAAGGACATAGTGCATTAAGCAAATCTGCTGCAAAAGATTCCTTTCAAGTGTTAAAAAGCAAAGATGTCACCTTGTGAGCTACGGTGCACCTAAACCAAGCCATGCTATTTTTAGTAGCTTCATATACTTGGAAAAGCTGAACAAGGAAGACTTAAAAAGAATGGATGCCTTTGAAGTATGGTATTGTTGTTAAGTGTCGTCAAGTTGATTCTGACCCATAGCATCCCTGTAGAGGGTTTTATTCAGTATGGCATGGACTGCTAGTAGAACAAAAAAATGTTGTCTTCGAAGAAGTACAATCAGGCTGCTCCTAAAGAAGCAAGGATGAATGAAACTTCATTTCACATACTTTGAATATGTTATCAGGAGAGTCCAGTCCCTGGAGAAGGACATTATTCTTAGTGAAGTATGTATACATTTACATACATACAGACATATACTTGATTATCTACATATATACAAAGGGGTTTCTAAAAGGTCATGGGAAATGGAATCTTCCCAGGAACTTTTTTAACCCCCTTGTATGTATGTATGTTGTTGTTGTTGTTGTTACATGCTGTAGAGTTGGTTCCGACCCACAGCAATCCTATGCTCAACAGAACGAAATACCGCCTGGTCCTGCGCCATTCTCACAAGTGCTGCTTTGCTTGAGCCCATTGCTGCTACCACTGTGACAATCCATCTCATTGGGCCCTCCCCTCTTTTTCATTGTCCCTCTTGTTTATCAAGTATGATGCCCTCTCCTAGGGACTGGTCCCTCCTAAAACATGTCCAAAGTATGAGAGACAAAGTCTGACCATCTCAGCTTCTAAGGAGCTTTCTGGCTGACTTCTTCCAACACAGTTTTGTTTGTTCTTTTGGATGTCCATGGCACGTCGTATGTATGGTGGTGGTTATGTGATGTCGAGTCGGTTCTGACACATAGCGACCCTGTACAGGGTTTTTGAGGCTGTAAATCTTTATAGGAGCAGAAAACCTCATCTTTCTCCCTTGGAACAGCTGGTAGTTTCAAACTGCTGACCTTGCAGTTCGCAGCCTGATTCGTAACCACTACACTACCAGAGCCCCATTTGTATGTATAGGCATAGGTACATGTATGTTGTTGATAAGTACCGTGGAGTCAGTTCCAACTCATAGTGACCCTGCACAGGATTTCCAAGGCTATAAATCTTTCTCCCGTGGAACAGGTAGTTTTGAACTGCTGACCTTGAGGTTGGCAGCCCGACTTGTAACCACTATGCTACCAGAGCTCCTTAAGTACATGTATTGTTGTTGTTAAGTGCCATCGAGTCTATTCCGACTCATAGCGACCCTGTATAGGGTTTCCAAGGAGCAGCTGGTGAGCTTGAACCACGGATTTTGCAGTTCAAACGGCTTTGCAGTCTGGCACATTAACCCACAGCGCCACACCAGGACTCAGGTACATGTATAGGCATTTGTTGTTGTTGCTGTTAAGTGCCATCGAGTCGGTTCCAACCCATAGCGACCCTGTACAGGGTTTCTGAGGGTGTAAATCCTTATGGGAGTAGAAAGCCTCATCTTTCTCCCGCGGAGCGGCTGGTAGTTTCGAACCGCTGACCTTAAGGTTCGCAGCCCGATTCGTAACCACTATGCTACCAGAGCTCCTTGTATAAGCATAGGTAAAAATATAGATATAGATACATTGTTTTTACCATTGAATTAACCAGATCTGACCTATTGTATAACAGAACAGAACATTGCCCCGTCCTGCACCATCTTCCTCTTGTGTCTATTGTATAGTGCCTTACAACCTAGGGTGCACATAGTCCAGCACTAACTTCTACAATATTCTGTTGTGATCCATAAGGTTTTCACTGGCTAATTTTATATGGATGAGAGTCTTTGGGAGGCCTCTTCTAATGGCTTCCATTTTCTCAGTAAAGTAGGAAGAACGACAACTGAGAGTGAGGAAGGGAAGATACTGTGTGGTTTCAGGAGTGAAGAGAAGATGTGAAGTTGTTGCTGGGAAAAGAGCAAGAGCGAATGAACTGAAGAAATGCAGTATGGTTGTGGGCAGCGTTAATGACCCTGTTTGAGCTCTGTGGTCATGAAAGTCATGAGACCCATCATCAAATTGTCTTGCTTTCAACAGCCAAGTTCAGCTGCCAGAGTGAAAAGAGAATTGGATTTAATCAGCAGTAGAGTTTTGCCAAGTTAGTATGGTAAAATAAAAGGGATTGAGAGTTCATATAAGAGGGTAATTATGAAGATGGACCTTGGTATTTAATCTAGAAGATGAAGGGATTGAGAACATAAAGGGGTTAAGATAAGTGAAAGGTAAAAGAACAAAGGATTGTTGATTCCAGTAGGGCTGAAATATTGTCATCTGGGTACCAGGTAGGAGGTAGTAGTCACAGAGTAAGAAACATGCATATTATGGAATAAGGAGAGGTTGGAGCTCTTGGTAATGGCCGTGGGATTGAGTGCTGAAGCAGGTGGAAGACAAGATTCTTAGAGACAAGGACTATAAACAGAGAGGCTGTTGTCCATCAGCGCATAGGAGATCATCAGCACATTTATCACTGCCATTGAGAATGAAGACTGGTAGTTTGCTAAGAAGGCTATCAGTGATCCAAAGGTTCAAATGCATGGATAAATGGCAGGGAGTTGCCTGGGACTAATAGACAACTTTGTGTTTTCTGATGACATTAGATTCAAAGCTAGAGATTTTAGGAAACACACCTCATGATGGATGACTCTGTTTTACCATTTAGCAACACTTAGAGAATAAACCAAAAACAGAACTCATTGCCATCAGGTCAATTCTGACGTATAGTGACCCTATTCAGGGTTTCTAAGACTATAAATCATTTTGGGAGCAAACAACCTCATTTTTCTCCTAAAAAAAACAGCTGGTGGGTTTGAAACACCAGCCTTGTGGTTGTTGTTGTTGTTGTTGTTAAGTGCCGTCAAGTCGGTTCCGACCCATAGCGACCCTGTACAGGGTTTCCGAGGGTGTAAATAATTACGGGAGTAGAAAGCCTCATCTTTCTCCCGCGGAGCAGCTGGTAGTTTCGAACCGCTGACATTAAGGTTTGCAGCCCGATTCGTAACCACTACGCTACCAGAGCTTTGTGGTTAACACCCCAAAACCTAATCCACAGCATCACCAGGACTCCTACTTACAAATTATTGTTGTTGCTAAGTACCCAATGCCATCTGTTGATTCCAACTCATAGCTACCATGTATAGGGTTTCTGAGACTGCGAATCTTCATGGAAACAGACAGCCTCCTCACCTTTCTCCTACAGAGCGGCTGGTAGATTTGAGTTGCCAACCTTGTACTTAGCCACTCGGACTCCTTACCTATCTCTGGGAAGTTATGCTCATTTTCTCAAACAACCCTATGTTGAGGGTCATTTTATCCATTTCCAGTTGCATAATTAGCAGCTTAGAGAAAGAATTTGCCAGGATAAAATAAAAAGATGAGTGGAGAAAGGTTGCTCCTGGAAATGCATTTGTCACTATTGGCAATCAAGGCTCAGAAAGGAGTGTATTCTACTTACACAGTGTTTGACAGTTGCTAAAAATGGCAATGTCAGAGAGTCTTTGAGATCATCATTAATTCATTCATGCACATTTTTCAACCTGTTCTTTCCTGAACATTAGGAGCATTGTGGCCATATGATCCCTACTTAGACATGCAATCTTTTTTACATGATTCCCTTACTTACTTCAGCTGTTCTCTTTATCTAAAATTGTGGAGTTGACAGGGGTCATAACCAAATACAAACCAAAGCCACTACCATCAAGTCAACTCCAACTCATAGCAACCCTCTGGAGGATTTCCAAAGCTGTAAATCTTTACAAGAGCAGAAAATCTCCTCTTCCTTTCATGAAGCAGCTGGTAGATTCCAACTGCTGACCTTTCGGTTAATTGTCCAACGCATAATCTGATCTCCAGCCAAATGAACAAATAACCATCCAGTGGCTATGGAGTCACTGATGACCCCTGAGGACCTAGTGTGTTAGAGTTGAACTGGGTTTCACTGACTGATCTTTTTTGTGTGAATTATATTGTCAGGCCTGTCTTTGAAGGTACCACTGAGTGATGTTGAACCCTTAACTTTTTAATTAGCTACCAAGCACATCAGCCTTTTGCACCATGTTGTTGTTGTTGTTAAGTGCCGTCGAGTCGGTTCCGACCCATAGCAACCCTGTATAGGGTTTCCGAGGAGCAGCTGGTGAGCTTGAACTGCTGACCTTGTAGTTCAAATGGCTTTGCAGTCTGGTGCATTCACCCACAGGACCACACCACCATACAAGGACTCAAATGAATAAATGCCCACTTCCTTTTTCCTAGAGAGGATTTTCTGCCTCTCATTATCCACTGCTGCTGCTGTTGTGCCCTTGAGTCGGTTCTGATCCACAGTGACCCTGTATAGGATTTCTGAGAAGTGGCTGGTGGGTTTGAACTGCTTATCCTACAGTACCATACCCAGACTCCATTAATAGCAGGCAGAAAATGCTCTCTAGGAAAAAGGAAGTCGGCTCCCTATTAGCCACTAGGAGTCCTGGTGTGGCACCATAGAATAAGCACTAGCCTGCTATAACTGTAAGGTGGGTGGTGTAAAAAACACCTGCTCGCTCCTCAGAAACCCTATACAGAAGTTGCTATGAATTGGAATCAACTCAACAGCACTTAACAACTACCACATTCTCCACTAGGCTGTAGCAGGAGCAAGCAGGGGACAACAAGAACAGCATTACCATTCCAGTTTCGGACAATTCAGACCATGTCACCTACTCACTGGCTTCAGGTTTGCTCTCTCAAGCCACATTCCACTAATGTCTCTGTGGTAGCTATTGAATAAATGTGGCAGCCATCGTGTCCTTGTCTAGATCCCTTATTTTCCATCTTCAAGTTAAACCTTTGTACTTAGAGAAAAATCTTTACTCTTTAAGTTCTAGCTAGGAAGGTTCTTTCTTCAGGGTCTGAGTGGTGGATGTTAAGAACCATCTCATTAAATATCTATATTCACAGATTCTCCTCAGATCTCTCATAAGTCAGACAGAGGTAGTACTTGTAGGCACCTAATGGATCTGTACTCTGCCTCTTCTCTTTGCCCAGCACATACCCAATTTGTACCACACTCCCCCACCTGTCAGTGGTACAGCCAGATTTTGTCTCCCCTTTTGTAGCCTCTCAGGAAATTTACTCTTTCTGTCACTCTTTAGCCCTAACTGTCACAGCAGTGTATCAAGTTTCTTTGCCATCTGGAACCCTCCTGGAAAGACATTTCTAGTGGTCTGTCTGTTGTGTTCAGCTTGAAGATAGCCCTGAATGAGCAAGAACTCCAGGTGTGATGGCATCAGGGTAAGACTAATTGGTTCACCAGCTATCTTGCACCAGGAGATAAGTCTAAATAAATTAAGCAGACTCTATATTAGAGGCAAAAAAGGAGCTCTGGTAGCATGGTGGTTACTAATCGGGCTGTGAACCTGAAGGTCAGCAGTTCAAAACTACCAGCTGTTCTGCGGGAGGAAGATGGGACTTTCTGCTCCTGTAAAGATTTACAGCCTCAGAAACCCTGTACAGGGTCGCTATGAGTCGGTTCCGACTCCACAACACAGAACCACCACCACCACCATATTAGAGGCAGTGGTTTCTCAGCCTTCGTCCTGGGAATCAGAAATACTCTGAATGTAGAAACGAGCAACTTTAAGTAGTGTGACCTTTGGTGAAAATCCATCTCTCAAACTGTTGAAGGGGATCAAAGTAAATCCTATGCAGGGACTGGCACAAGTTTTGTCTCACACAGGCGGCTTTAGGACAGAGCTTCAGTCATCTCTGACCTTAGGAGCATGGCTTTATTTTCTTCACAAACTGGTCTCTCTGAAAATGGGACTCTAACTCCCCTAACTCTTGTTTTCACCCTGAGTTCTATTTTTGTGCTCCTTGTTTTCTGTTGTTAGCTACCTAATTTCATCCACTTTCACTACTTCAGCCATTGCCTCCACATGGCTGACTTCCAAATCATTACCTCTAAGCCTAGACTTCCTCCTTTTCTTTTTCCAGCTGCTTTTTTTGCCATTCTTTTTCCAACTGCTTTTTGGCAGCATGTAATACAGGAGATAGGAAATATCTGTACTCTCTAGATAGGATGAATATCTATAAAAAGCAGAGCTATGGAGACCAAAGTTTATTAGTGGTTTACTAGGAGTCCTGGTGTGGCGCTGTAGAATAAGCACTTAACTGCTCACTGCAAGGTCGGTGGTTCAAACTTACCAGCTGCTCCTCGGAAACCCCTTAACAACAGCAACAACAACTGCAATGGGAGGAAGCAGGGACTAGGAGTCATTGTTGAGGGTACTCTGGGCTTCTGTTAAAGGTGTTAGAAAATTTTGTAAACAGAGATGGTTGCACAGCATAATGCATGTAATTAATGTCTTTTGGTTATTTATGTAAAAAAAAAATGTTCAAAGTGGAAAGTGTTGTGTTATATACCTACTTCCAAAGAAAGAGTTGGGAGAGAGCTATAGATCAGTACCTCTAAAGTACCTGAATATTGGCAGAAAGTGGAAATCCCATGAGAAATTGAGGACAGGAAGGAGACAAGCCTGTTTGTATCATTGGGTTTCACGGGTAATGCAATATAGAGAAGATCAGGGCTAATAGGGAAGGGAGTCCAGATCTTTTAGGTGACTACAAATACCATCTCAGTCTGACTTAAGAGCAAGAGGAGACTCTCTCAGCCTGGGCAAAAGCATTTAATGAGACGGTTCTTACACCCACTTGAGGAAAGAACCTCACTACATCTGAAGAGCACAGATTCTCCTCTGAGAAATGTATCCAGCTAAGATGCATTCCCGTATGGAAGCAAAGGGATCAAAATCCTCTCTGCCTCCTGCCAGGAAATATCTGTTACCTAAGCGTTTCTTCTCAGACCTCTTGCTACCCTCTTGTGGCTGTACTTTTCCTTGACAGGATAGGATACGATCCCTCGTTTCTTCCCACTAAAGAAATAATACAAGTCTGTAAAACTCATTTAAACAAAAGCACTAAAGAATGAGCCCCTCCCTGGAAGTTCTGATAAAACTTGACACTTGACCTTGAAAAGCACTCCTGAAAAAAAAAAAAAAATCAATATGAAAGAAATATGAAGGTATTACTTATCTTAGGCCTCTTAACTGCATCGCTGCTCGTCACAGAGACCTGACTACAGTGACTGAACAAAATTGGAAGTTCAGTCTCACAGATAAAAGGAGTTCAAAGAGAGACTACCGCCATGATGGTTGCCCCTCATTAGAGACCCTCACTCCTGTCTTTCCATCCTTAATGATGACTTTCATCTTC
Organism: Chrysochloris asiatica; assembly: GCF_000296735.1. Classification (NCBI taxonomy): domain Eukaryota; kingdom Metazoa; phylum Chordata; class Mammalia; order Afrosoricida; family Chrysochloridae; genus Chrysochloris; species Chrysochloris asiatica. The sequence continues at coordinate 45,910,114 of NW_006408522.1, forward strand.
AAGGTTTTCTCCTGCTGCAATCTGGCAACAGAGTTCCAGCCATCGTGTCTTCATTCCAGGCAGGAATTAAAACTATACAAGGGGAAAGGGGCACTTTTCAGCTATTTCATCTTCTTTTAGAGAACTTTTGCATTTAATAGAAAACCCATCTGACAACTTCTAATTCATCTTATTGACCAGAATTGAATTATGTGGTTTACACCTAGCGCCAAGGGAGGCTAGGTAATGTGATCTTTAGCAGGGTCCTTTGTTCTGTAACTAAGGAAAAATAGGAGAATGGATATGCGAAGACACTCAGCAGTGCCAACCACATATAAAGGAAAGACTAGCTGAGGTAGGAAACAAGAAAGGTGAGAAAAGAAGGATTCTGAGGCTCGAACCTAGGGTAGTAAAGAATCCAGGAGATGAGAGAAGGATCCAAAAGTGGCCTTGGCCAAGTGAGTCTTCACTTTACCCTCCTAAGCCTGATGCTGTCTGTGAATGGGCAGGAGAGCCAGGCTGCCCAGGGCAATTCAGTCTGATGTCCTTGGATGCAGGGAACTGGCTTTTCATACCTATTAGAGCTCTGGTAGCATAGTGGTTACGAGTCAGGCTACTAACCTCACAGTCAGCAGTTTGAAACCACCAGCTGTTTCATGGGAGAAAGTAAAGACTTCTTACTCCCGTAAAGATTTACAACCTCAAAATCCTATACAGGGTCACTATGAGTCAGAACCGACTCCATGGTACAACATCACCACCACTACCATCATGCATACACCAAGAAACATTGGTTTTTCATATCATTTATGAGAGTCAATTTTTCTTTAATCTCAAAGAGATTGTTCTTGTTAAGTGCTGTGGAGTTGGTTCCAACTCATAGCAATACTGTATAGGGTTTCCTAGAAGCAGATGGTGGATTTGAACTACCGACCTTGAGGTTAGCAGTCCAGTGCTTATCCTACAGTGCCACACCAGGGCTCAAAAAAGATAATATACTGTTTCATTTTTTTCCTGTATCACTCCTTGCAAATACTTAAATATTCACCCAGTTCTTTGGAAAAAAAAAGAATTTGATGGCCAATAAGCATACAACAAGCATCTTTTCTGATGGTCAACTTGTTAGTAGAGAAATGCAAATCAAAACTATAATGAGATCTCACTTCACCCCCATTAGATGACTGTGATTATAAAACCTGAAAACAACATGTGTTGGTAAGGGTCTGAATACAACAGAACCTTCCTTCATTGCTATGGTGATTGTAAAATAATATAACCATTGTGGAAAAGTTTGTCAATTCCTTAAGAAGTTGAATGATTATCATGTTGTTGTTAAGTGCTGTCGAGTTGGTTCCAACTCATAGCAACCCTTTATAGGGTTTCAAGGAGCAGCTGAGGAGTTTGAACCACCAACCTTGCAGTTTAAACCAGCCTTGTGGTTGAGTGCTTATCCTACATCACTATACCAGGACTCCTAAGGTCCAGCAATTCCACTTAGAGCTATATACCCAAAGGAATTGAAAACCGGAACACAGTTACTTGTATACTGTTGTTCATTGTAGCATTTGTCATAAAAACCAATGGTGGAAACAGCCTGACTGTCCATCAACTGATATATAGATATACAAAATGTATACACTTAAGAGTGGAAAGTGACTTGCCCATAAACAGAAGTGAAATCCTGATACATACTACAACATGAATGAACCTTGAAAACATTACACTGAGTCGGTTATGAAAGGACACACATTATATGACCCTACTTACATGAAAGACCTCAATCAACAAATGAATAAATACCAAAGGTACCAGGGGTGGCCAGAAGCGAGGGGGAAAGGCAGAATCATTGCCTAGGGTGCATTGAGATTCATTCTGTTCAGGGTGCTGGAAGAAAATGGAAATTGGTGATGTTTGAACAGGCTAATGTAATTGTGTGCACAAAACATGTTGAAATGGAAAACTGACCACAATTAGACACAGGAACTTCAAAATGAATGTGGAAGAATTCCAGGATCTTTTAATTCCATTTTACCATGAACTTGTTGAAGCCCCCTCATTATACACATGCACATGAAAATTATACATAAAATTTGAAGTCTAGTAGTCACATATGTTAGATACTTAGGGACAAGAAAATTTATTTAGAAATTGACTCAATTCGGCTATAATAATAAATTACAGTAAACTTTCTTAATCTAGCTTGATTTTTTTTTTTAATGATGAGATAGATAGGCCTTCTTATAGGAACAGCCAAACTGTTTCAGAAGGCATAACAGTGATCAACATTTTGTTTCTTGCTCATATAGTTCAAATTACAATGAAAAACATACTGCCTTCTGATTTTTATTCATAGACTGGCTTTGAAAAAAGGAAAAAGGGTGAGTCTGAACTGTGCTCAGAAATGCCAAGGCTAAAATCTCTGTCGGTGACAAGATTAGATATCACTGTGACCAATACTTAGGTAATCTTGATAGCCTTAAAGGAAGCCTATCCCAAAACTTAGACTTTAGCCTTACCCAACTCATCAGTTTAAAGAAGAGAAATACCTACATTTGATCATTTTGAAATGTTGATTCTTGACATGTTTGCTAGGATAACCCTTGAATCCTTTGGTAAAATAGAAATGATTATTGTAGGTTTTTCATAAAGTGCTACACAAATTGCATGCCTGTATTTAAGTATGTAAGGAGTGTATTTATATTTAGTTTCACATAGTAGGAGATGGAACCCTGGTGGTGCTGTGGGATAAGCACTGGACTGGCAGTTCAAACCCACCAACTGCTCCACAGGAGAAAGATGAGGCTTTCTGCTCCTCTAAGGTTTCCAGCCTTGGGTCACTGTGAGTTGGAATTGGCTTGCTGGAAGTTGGTTTAGGTATATAAAGAGGTGGAGTTTTACTTGGATAAATGTGTGTAGCCAATGTCTTACAGTTTTAGGGTGGGAATGTTTTCATCATTATGGGATTGTAAATCTTTACTTTTCACTCTAGATCTAACTGGCTCAAAAGCCCCGACGCTTATTCAGACCAGCTCTTCCAAATGGTGGCAGAGGTCTTCATCCTGTGGTGCAAATCTCACGTAAGAACACATGGAGGCCTTGGGTGTGGAGATGAAGGGGATAGACTTTGGAAAACTTGGGTGTAATTTGCTTTTATATTTACCCTGACTTAGAACTTCAAGAGGGAAGAGCAAAATTTCGTGATTCAGAATGAAATTAATAATTTGGCATTTTTAACTGGAGACAGCAAAAGCAAGATGTCAAAAGTAAGTCCCTAGAAATCAACTATTTAACATTAATGCCAGCCATGACTTAGGTGTATCTGATATTTTGCAGAAACTAGCTCTTTATTGCTTTCAGGCCAAACCACAAAATCAGCCATCTTTACTGTTGTTTCCTTAAGATTGAGTCAAAAGAAACTGCTCTCAAATAAGCATGATCACCACATTTTGTGAATATAAATATTATATATATTTAATATTAAAAACCTTTGAAACTTCAAAATGTTGACATTTCAAAGGCTTACCTAAAGCGTTTGAGAGGTCTCCAAAATAAAAGCCGCTGTTAGTGAGTTTAAAATGGAGCTACCTACTATGTAGTGAAGGAGCTCTGGTAGCGTAGTGGTTACAAATCAGGCTGCCAACCTCAGGGTCAGCAGTTTGAAACTACCAGCTGTTCCATGGGAGAAAGATGAGGCTTTCTGCTCCCATAAAGATGTAAAGCCTCAGAAACCCTGTACATGGTCGCTATGAGTCGGAACTGACTCCATGGCACATAACAACAACAACAACAACAACAACTATGTAGTGAATCTCCAGAAATATACCTTTTAGTGGCTTTGGATGGTTCAGTAGCATTGACTCTTATATTGTACTGGTTTTTCTTCTTATCTGGGACATCCAAACACTCTTTTATTTCTGCAGTGTTGACTTCTTAATATTTTCAGTATATTTTCATGTGAGTTGCCATCAGAAACCCAAACATTTGTTCATCACCCTACAGGAATTGTTTGAAAGAGGGCATACTGGATATCCATCTGAAAAAGGGAGAACTATAAGAGAAAATGCAAGGAGGCTTCAAAACGTTCATGAAAAATTTTTTCCCATGAACTTTTTGAAAACCTCTTATACAAGAAGGGATACTTCACTCCTCAGTGCCTCCTGAGTCAGTTCTGTGTAGTGAGTCTTCATTACTTTGATTGGAGAGAATTTTCACACTTGCTACATCCAGTTATACCCACAAAAGCGACACCTACTTAAATGTGATGGTTTGTTACACGCTGTTATGGCTCACTCTTGACTCGGTTCCCCCAAGAGGTGTGCCTCAGTGAGCATTGACTGTATATATCAAGTATATGTGGTGTGTGGTACCTCAGATGTGCAGCTCTCTCATTGCTGTCTTTGAGCAACATGAAGGTGGAGTGTGTATGGGACCCGCACACATGACAATCAGTTCTGTAAAGTTGGGAATCATGGGCTTATAGTGAAGCTCTTAGAGGAATCTTTCCACAGAATCACTTATAATGGAGACCTGTGTATTTGGAGCTGCAGACAAGAGGAGGATGAAAGATGAAAATTTAGCATCTGACCAGCTGCAGCCACTCTGAACTCTCCATCCCATTCATCTTTTGATTATACTGACATTTGCACTTCAAGAAGCATCTAGAAATCGATTCTTAGAATTTAGAATCTGCTTAATAAAAATGTGATTGATTGAAATTATACACATATACAACAGTAGTTGTTGTTGTAATGTGCTGTGGAGTCGGTTCAGACTCATAGCAACCCTGTACAGGGTTTCTGAGGCCGTAAATATTTACGGGAGCAGAAAGCCTCATCTTTCTCCCACAGAACAGCTGATGATTTTGAACTGCTGACCTTTCAGTTCGCAGCCCAATTCATAACTATTATGCTACCAGAGCTCCTTATATACAACAGAGAGAGGAAGAATATATGTTCACATTCAAAATGAGATATTTGCTACAAAGGAAGCTTATGGTAGGTCATTATTTTTACCTGAGATAGTTACCATTTGAATGATCAAATTTCACTTTAAATTTAACTTTTGTCATACATATTTGCTGCTCTTGTGAGGTAAGGTACACAAGATAGCATTTTTCAGAATCCTGTTCACTGGGACATCTAGGTTATTTTAAGTTCCTTCTGTGGGGTCTTATTTAACCATCACAGGTTTATTTACTACCCATCAACCTACAGAAAGTCAATAAATCCCAAGCAGATCCCCTGTTATCTTCAAGTTGGGGTGCATCCAATAACTTAAGCACCCAACCAGTTACCGTCCATTGGTTTTGTCAATGAGTAGTAGGAATGCAATGGATATAAATATCTGGGTCCCAGATGTGCAGAAATGGCAACATCTCTGCCTTCTGGTGATAAGTGGATGTTCAAGGTACTTGGGTTTGTATTTGGGAAAAGATGAGGTTACAGAGAATGACATTTCAAAACAAACCTACTAACAAACTAATCAGACATTGTTGCTCATTGAAATCACTGAATGAGGAAAAAGATATGGTTGTCTTGTCAGAGGATGGGCATTTTCAGACTGTGTGTCTTCCCTTTTGATAAAGGTTCATCTGTAGGACCAAACCATTGTGTTTTCTTTTCCATTGACACTTATGTGATTCTTTCTGAGTCGCATGGGATAAGACCAGAGTTACAGTGTAATGATGCTCCCTTGATTTTACCTCTGGGTAATAAGTATTGTTCCTATGGCCTCAGGTGAGATCCCTAGTGTAGTAGTAGAGACTGGAAGAAAGCTAAGTACTACCCATAGCCAGCTATTGACTGGAGAGTGGTCTTATATTAGTCACACAACAATTTTGTGCCCCAATTTCCCAATATGTAGGTTGGGGTTGAGCTTGTTACCTAACTTTTCCAAACTTTACTAAGATGCTCTTTAAAAAACAGTTTTGCACAGCACCTCCGGGACACATCATATTGCATAAATGCAAGCAAGGAGATGCTCCAACAAATACCAATTCCCATAGCCATTTCTGGTCATCTGTAGATGTAGAACGACATATTGAGGGGCCTAGGTTAGGTGGAGGGTCAGAGATAAAGAGGAAGACCCCCAGCAAGGTGGATTGACAAAATGGCAATATCACTGGGCTCAAGCATGGCTACAATTTTGAGGTTGGCCCAGGACCAGGCAGTGTTTCATTCTGGTGTGCATAGGGTTGCTATGAGTCAGTACCAATACGATAGTATTCTTCCTTAATATGGTTGAATCCCCATTGCCTTTACCATTCCACAATTAGATGTTCTCTCTACTACCTGTTCCAGATGGTCACCTGTCACCTGTGTTTGCTCTGATGTCCACTCTTAATGAGTTCTGGTGTTGTAGAAATGAGATTGGCATCCATGTATATGGCAGCCTCTGTGGCGGTATGTACATGAATGCTGCATGCCCACACACACTGCACATGCCATTGTGAATAGAAGGGAGGCAGAGAAAATAACACAGTGGGCAGAGCTGTTCATTGAAGATCATTTTGAAGAGATGCTATTTCTTCTCTTCAAAATAAAAGCAGACTGCTGGGGCAGGTGCAGGGGTGTAGGGTGGGGAGGGAGACTCATTGTATATTTTGTTTATATAACACCAGTTTGCAAATATGTGTTGAAGAAATGTAACTAAGCTGAGCAAGTGTTTTTGTTCTGTTTGCTTTTAAACTTTTGTTGTTTTCTGGGAAAATAGCAGCAGCTTCCTCGGAGGTGAATGGTAAGTTAGAACATGGTTAGCCCAAGCAATGCCAGTTCCTTGACCAAGGTTTAGAAACACAAAAATCAAAAGAGTTGTGGTACAGGAAATAAGAAAGTGCCTCATGGCTTAAAGCCACTCTATCTCCATAGAGTGTGATTTCAGTGTATTGAAAAGGGGCTGAGAAAATTTGAGAAGATAGTCTTTTATTTGAGTTTTTTGAGGGTTTTCAGTTACATGTGTGAGTTTTTCGCTTGATCTGACGTTACTTTCCACTCTTCCTCTTTCTGACATCCTCCTTCCCGCTCTTTTGTCTTTAGGCCCATTATTCTTGTACTTATACAGATCTGCCACTCCCTCCCTCTCTCTGCCCTTTCTGTCCCTAAAACCTTTTCTCTGCCCCCTTATCTCACCTGCCTCTTCATCCTCTTGGTTTCTCATTCTTAAAACTAATGTCTAGAGATTCACCTTTTACTCTAAAATACGCTGTTGGTCTTATGTCACATGCCCTTTCAGTAGGGATTTGATCTCCCAATGGCAGTGGTTCTCTGTCCTTATTCAAAAGTGTGATGTGAGCTCCCCCATTAATCTCAGGCAGCTCACCACTAAGTGGCACCACTAGAGAGTGCAGGGTATGTGGACCGCATGGGACACTGTCAAAGGGGTGCCACCGAAATGACAGCTCTGACAGTTTCTGTGCAGTGTTTCAGCAGAAATGTAGTTTTTCTAAAAAGATCCATGCAGTTATTTATAATAACAAAAACATTTCTTGGTTGCCCCCCTTCCATCGGTATACCTACAAGACTGTTGTCACCTGATTACAGGGATGCTTCTGATCACATGGTTTCATCTTGTTTTTATTGCTGCCAGTGTTTGTATAGTCTCTGGTTTTCTCAAATTTACTGGTGTTTTAGCAACCATAGTGTGGTAAGTAGTATTTGTGAACCTGCCTCAATAACTTTGAGAATGGAGCAGTAATTACAAGAAAAAAGGCTTTTCATCAGTTACTAATAATGTTATCATTCATTGTAGGAAGATTTTACAAAATACCTTTGTTGGTGGTATTTATGTAATCTCGAGTCCTGTTGTGGCACTGTAGGATAAGCACTGAACCATTAGCCACAAAGTCAACTGTTCAAACGTACCAGCTGATCCTTAGAAATCCTATACAAGGTCACTGTGAGTCAGAACCGACTTGATGGCACTTGACAATAATTTATATAATCTAAGAAATAGTACATTTAAGTAATTTACATTAATACTTATCACATTTCACTCTGATTAAAGTTTGATGGTAAACATTCCTGAGGATTCTGTATGGTCTGATATAGGAGGAGATCCATGGGGGCAGGAGGGTAGTAACACCAACCCTAGTGATGCTACTGGACCCCCCAGAACCTTAAAATTCTGTTTGTCCTTTCAGAACCAAATTTAAAATGATCTCTTTGATCATGAACTACTGGTTTTAAAGTATAGGGGTAATAGGATGATTCAAAAGTAATACAACCAAACCTAACCAGTTGCCATTGAGTTGATTCAACTCATGGGACCCTATGTGTTTCAGAGCAGAACTGTGCTCCATAGGATGTTCAGTGGTTGTGCTTCTGGGATATATTGTGAAGCCTTTCTTTCAAGGTACCTATCTGTAGGTAGATTCAAGCTGCAAACCTTTCACTTAGTAGCTGAGTGCTTAATCGTTTGTGCCATCTTAAGATGTCTTGTAAAGTAATTAATTATACATTTATATTTTGAAAACAGAGTCCTGGTATAGCTCTGAAGGATAAGCACAGGACTGCTAACCACAAGGTCGGCGGTTCAAACCCACCAGCCTCTGCTCAGAAGCTCTACACAAGGTCTCTATGAGTCAGAACCCACTCGACAGCACATCACAACAGCAACAGTTGTACCAAGTTACTGAAAGCATCAGATTAATTTCCAGCATAGAGAGATGCATCCAGTTAACATATCTGTGCAACTTGTGATGACGAGAATGAAATTAGAATATGTGGTGTGTTTTGTACAGTGTTTGAGCTGAGGCATATTTAAAGGGTCCACCTTTTGCTATAGGGAAGAGAACTACAGCTCAAGAAGGAAGATGTGCTGTCTTGTGGTTTGCAGGGCAATTCTGACTAATTTTAGGTATTTCTAGAGTTGTTTTATTTTAAGCAAACACTTTTAATCAAAAGTGCAAGCACTGCCCCATATGTCTGCTCTCCCTCTCTTTTTGTAGCCCCAGATCTACTGAAGATGAAAACATGATGGGTGGAAGGAAGAATTGAAACTAGGGTTTTTGGTTACATGACAGATTGTCTGTAGTTCACCAAACTGAAGAGGGAGGAGGGCGAGGGAAATGTTTTGGATCTTGAGAGTTGATATGGGTGAACAGGTCTGAAGGCCACCCTGACTCTGTGTGCTGGTGTCTGAGATGATACCCCTTCCTGCAGAGGTGGACTACTTGGTCTGGGTGTAAGTCTATCCCAACCAAATTAACCTCCATCCCCACCTCCCACTCACTCTTCATGCCATCGTGCCCAACTGGCTTCCAGAATGGTTGTGTTTCTGTTGTGTTGGTTAAGAAGCTATGACTAACTATGATGCCTTATGCTTTGGACCCCTGCTTTTACTGACTGACTCTTCCCTGTTTCTTTCCTTTTATCTTTCCACACAGGCCATGCAAGTAAAGGTACAGGTCAAATGCATGCTATGTCATTTCTGTCCTAGTAGGAGAGATGCTGGGCTCTGGCTGCCCGCTACACTGTGATCTCCACGGGGGTGGTACAGAATGGTGTTTCCCACCTAGAGGTCCCCCAGGCCTGCACCAAGGAAGACAACTGCCTGTCAAAGAATGAATGTAGGCCTACCCATCCTTGGCATGGGGCAGCCAGGAAAGCCAGCCAAGCCTCACTATGACCGAAGTCTCCTTGCTATCTCTGCTTCCTTCCCCAGCTGCCCTCTCTACAGCCACCACACTAGCAGAAATAGGGACAACTAACAGGAGACACTCTCTATGTTGCCACTCCAGGGTCAAAAGACCTATTTTCTGTTAATGCCCCCAGTCATTTACACACTGTACGTGTTCTGCCTCTGCATAGGTCTCCCTTGGTGCCAAGGGAGTTTCCCAAGGGCTAAATGCAAGGATTTGAAATCACCTGATAACCATAAGTCTGTATATGAAATGTATGCACTGTAGAATAAATACTGGGACAAATTTCGAGTTACTCCTGTAGGTTATCACTTGAAAAACTTCTCTTTCTGCTCATGAATGTGTGTCTGCTGCCCTTGTCCCAAGCCTTCCGCCCAAGGTGTGCGTAAGGGAACCGAGAGATATTCAGAAACCAGGTCACATACTGTGTTAGTTACAAGAAGAAAACGGAGCTATGGCAAGATAGCCTTGACTCTGTGTGTTGACTCAGACTCTTGCTTGCAGTGTGACCTTGGAAAAAATGAATACACTTTTCTGAGCATTATGTTCTCATTTATAAAACTGACTTGTAAATAATTCCAGAATTGTTAGAAGGATTGGAAGTGTTCATGCAAGTACTAGGCACATTGAAGCTGCATCATGTACGCAACGTTAACTCTTTGTGATTAGAACAACATGAAATTGGCTAAATCGAAAAGAGAGTGAGCAAGAAATAATGTAAATTCTGCAATCAAGTCTGTGCAGTAAAATGTCATACATTTCTTATATATCACATGATACCACTGACATTTTATGTTTAATGCACACAGATTACTGCGTAATTTACATACAGAAAACCAGGTTCTATCATTTGTGAATATGAGGATTTTCCAGGGTAATTTAGGCTAGAGCTATACCCTGGGGCACAGTAGGTAAACGTCTACATCTGATGGTAGAACATGTAAGGAAGCAACTAAATACTTGGTAAATGATCGTAACTCCCATGGCTTTTGTGTGGACTAGCTGTCGCTTTCTGTTGTGTTCTGGAACACTAGAAGTCTCTGTCTCTTAACCTCATTACTTCCTCCTTGTTCCTGTTTTTTACTGTCCCTCCCACTGCTGACCTGGGGTGGAATAGCTGTTAAGGTGCACTGAGCACAGAGTCCTTCTGCAGGCAGCGGGGCTGCCTGGCCTGGTGTGGTCAGCCAGCACTCAGAGACTTCGCTGGGGTCTCTGTCACATGACCACCTGAAGGTGCAGCTGTCATCAGTTTGGTGAACGAGATCCCATGCTTTTTACGAGTGTTCATTAATAATTATAAACCTCTTTCATACTTGGGAAAGTGATTTAAAGTGATCAGTCCCAAGGCAGTGTTAATTCTGACTCTGTTCTTCTCTTCAGGAAGGCAATTCCTCAAAAAGAGAATTCTGCCCCCACTCAAGAGTCCCAGGTCTTACATGCTGGTTCCAAGAGAGCTCTGATCACCCCACTGTTCCCAGAGCGCTTGGTCAGTGTGTCATTGTACACCAGGCTGCTGCTGCTTCTCTGCTACAAACACTCTATGGACATTTCAGAAAGCAAAGCTTTAGTGAGCACCAGGTCCATCTACCTCATAGGCCCTCATTTCAGTCTCTCCATTTCTGGCTGCCTGTAGCATGTGCCCATTCACCTCGGATAGTGCCCTTTAAGAAAAGCCGTGGTTAGCTTTGCCTTTTCATAGCCTTCTGCCATGAAGAACCTTGTTTCCTTAAATCCACCCATGGCCACCATGTGTTGTGGATGCCAAGTCTCTCTGTTAATTGCCTGGGACTGCCATAGACCCAGGCACTGAATTTCACTCTAAAAAGCCACTACTTCTGAAAGGGATGAAAGTATAAGCAAAAACCTGACAGAAATCTCACCAATTTAGGGCATTCCAATTTTTTTCCGTCTTCAGTTTTGTCTAACTTTCCCCGAGTCAGACCCAAAGCAGCACTAAGAACCAAAAAAAATAACAATGCTGCCAAGTAGATTCTGACTCAGCATTTTCCTTTTGCTAGAGAGTTTGCACTGCCTTGGGAGGGGCCGGGGAAGAGGGGAGAGGAGAGAAAGGGAGGAATTGACTCAGATACTGGTGCTTCAAAACGCTAACTCCAGCCGTAGAAACACAGGGATGTATGAGAAGGCTTCAAAAAGTTCATGGGAAAATGGAATTTAAAGATGATGATGGCATTTTCCCACAAAATTTTGGAAGTCCCCTTGTTTTTCTATGGAGGGTGCTTTTTCATATTTTTACTGACTCCCAAGCATCGGAATCTCAGTTCTCTTTTGGGGTCATATATCAAATGTTCATTTTAAGAAATAGCAGTGTATTTGTTGGTTTGCTCAAGAATTGAGTTAGCAAGGACTCGTGCGTGTTTATGGTGTGTGTCTAGTCAATGTGGTTGTGTGTGTGTGTGTGTGTGTGTGTGTGTGCAGAAAGAGAAGGCTCAGTGTTTGATGGCCACCTGGTTTATCTTGGTTTAAAGCATCCCTTTGACTGTCTTGTGTAATGCAGTGAGGCCCTAGGTATACTGACAGGGCCACCAGGAGGCAAGCTGCCTCTCAGATGAGGCAGTTCCTTTCGGAGAATCTCTGAGTCCCTCTCTGTTTATTTTTAACATCATCTCCTAGTCTGGAGGACAAGACCAAGAAAGGAAGAAGACAAAACGGAGAGGAGACTTGTATTCTATCCAGACCTCCCTCATTGTGGCTGCACTCAAGAAAATGCTGCCCATTGGTTTGAATATGTGTACTCCAGGCGACCAGGAGCTGATCTCCCTCGCAAAATCACGATACAGCTATGTAAGCCACCCGTCTGCATTGGCTGAACATGATGTCTAGAGGGATGGGAGTGAGAGCCCCAGCCCAGAAAGATTTGGTCCTGCCTCCTTTCCTGGGGCAGATAGAGAGAAACCATGAGGAAACATGCCCTCATTTTTAAAGCTAGTTTGGGTGGGAGTCAATACCTTGCCCTCTGGGGTATGTCTTTGTAATTACTATTCAAAACTGTCCAGATATCCCTGTACTCTGATTTACACTTCCATAGTGGTATGTAGAAATAAAAATTAATTTCTCTTTCTCTAGAGGGACACAGATGAAGAGGTCAAGGAACATCTGAGAAATAACTTGCACTTGCAGGAGAAGGTAATGCTACCAGAAGACAGTGAGAACTCAACAGGCCTTCCTGTTGGCTGCAGGGTGTCGTTCTTCTAGTTGATTCAGGACTTCTAAAATGTGCTCTAAAAACAGCCTTGGTGTGCTTGTGTTTAACCTATAGGAATGTCTTTCTGCTCTTAATTTTCGTTCTTTCCTTTGGTGTTTCAAAGAAGATGTAAAGAGACAGCGAGTAAAACCTATCTCCCCAACTTCCCGCATGTGGGATACCAAGTCATAGCAGGGCACGTTCAGATCAGATGTTAGAGTTTGCTGACTCTGAGTCCTGTTACGCAGTGAAACAGATGCCTAAGGGAAATTTTAACACCCCTTACTCTAGAGAGATTTTTCAACAAATTAATTTTGTTGTCTGAGTTTAGTATAAGAGCATTAATGATAATAAACACTTTTATTTGAGAAGTCAATTTGAGATTTTTCCACATCTGTGAATCTGAACTTTTTCCTAAGATACATTATTTTCTAAAATATGAAGGTGAGGCAAGAAGTATTGCTACCATAGCATAGATGCGTTTATGAAACAAAAATATCAAAATGTGAAACTACTGTTTCTTGGACCTACCCTCCATCTAGGTCTATATGTTTCTGAAAGTGGAGGTTCCATGTCTCTTCTTTGAAGAACTCTGCACCTTCTATTTATACTATATCAAAGTGGCAATTTTGGCATCAGTGAGGACTCAAATTGTGTTCCTTTTCAGTGTTCTTTGAGTTTGGGGGCAAGTTCAGGACTGTAGGATAGATAGGGGAAGATTCCCTAGTGCAGTTCTCGTAGGGCGGGCAGTCCTTCCTACCATCGAAGGATTAGCAGGTACATTCTCATCATGGAAAAAACTCCTTAGCGCAACTTCTGTGGCCTGTTTCTCACCAATGCGGTTTTTAATTTTCACAAAACTTTTTCATAGTAAACCTCCATAATTGTTCTGTTTCCTTCAAGAAAGTCTATCAAGATGGTTGTTGTTAAGTGCCGTCAAGTCGATTCGACTCATAGCAACTCTATGTAGGGTTTCTGAGGAGTGGCTAGTGAATTTGAACTGCTGACCTTGCAGTTCAAACCAACCTTGAGGCCAAGTGCTTATCCTACACCACCATACCAGACTCCTCTATCAACATTTTTTTGTTAAGTGCCGTTGAATCGGTTCCGACCCATGGAGAAACCCTGTGTCGTTCAAACTGACCTTGCAGTCCAGTGCATTTTCCTGCAGCACCACACCAATTGTTGTTTGTAGTTGTTGTTGTTAGGTGCCATTGAGTCGGTACGAACTCATAGCAACCCTACACACAACAGAACAAAACACTGCCCAATCCTGGGCCAACCTCACAATTGTTGCCATGCTTGAGCCCATTGATATTGCCACTTTGCCAATCCATCTTGCTGGGGGTCTTCCTCTTTTTCTCTGACCCTCCACCTTACCAAACATGATATCCTTCTCCAGTGACTGGACCCTCCTGACAATATGTCCGAAGTATGAGAGATGAAGTTTGGCCATCTTGGCTTCCAAAGAACACTCTGGCTACACTTCTTCCAACACAGATCTGTTGGTTCTTTTGGCAGCCCATGGCACTTTCAATATTCTCCAACACCATAACTCAGAAGCATCAATTCTTCTATGGTCTTCCTTATTACACTGTCCAGCTTTCACATGCATATGAGGTTATTGAGAATTCCGTGACTTGGGTCAGGCGCACCTTAGTCCTCAAGCTGACATCTTTGCTCTTCAACACTTTAAAAAGGTCTTGTGCAGCTGATTTGCCTAATTTGTGCACCAGTACCCCTATGTAATTCCAAAAACCAGAGTCCAGAACCCTATGAGCTGACCTCTCTGCCTTGAATGTAACTGGCCCATCATCAGATCCTCTTGGAAGCCACTGTTTTGATTGGACATTGTTTTTGAAGTCACCCTAATGAGACTAAGACAAGTGCATTACTGGAAGAGCTTATCTGCAGCCATCCAACAATCCCTGAGACATGTTTAATCACGTTTTAATTATAAGAAACCTGTGCATGTGTGAACTGGAACCTGAGTAGCAGTACTTTTTGACTTACCCTCATAGAAAATGAAATTGACACAGAAGGCCCCTCTTTCCCACCCCAAACACATAGAAATCATAGATAAAATACAAGAATAAAAGAGCCTTGAAAAGAAATCCCAAGTGCCTGAAACAAGATAACACTCTAAATCATGGTAATGGAGAGAAAGAAGTCAATGTTCTTTGAACTCATATAGTTATCTGGACCTGGCACATATTTCAGGGGCTCAGGCATTTAATAGCCTTAAAGGAAGAGGACTGCAAGACCTAATAATGTCTTCCTTGCATAACTACAGAGCAATAAGCTTACATAAAATTAGCCTAGCACCAGGGAGACCATGAATCTTCTGCTAGGAAAACCATGAAACCACATGGAAAGTCTCCACTCACTAGAACATGGCTGGGATGCTCACATTTTCAGACACATACAAAGGAAATCTACCATCATCAGAGTCAGCACATGGAATAAAAGGAAAAAACAGGCCTAAAGAAAAACAGAAAGGGACTTCTTTAAAAAAGCATAGTTAAGACCTTTAAAGAGAGAATGGTAGCAATCAAATCTATAAAGTCAGAATTGAATGTTATTTTTTAAAGGAAGGAAAAAGGTTTTTAAAAAAAAAAAAACTTCATAGTAGTTTAAAAAATAAAAAAATAGTCATTGAAATTAAAACACAATTTATAGGCTAAAAGGCTAGAAAGAGAATTTATTCATTGGGGTATTGACTTAAAGGAAATCAGCCAGAACACAGCACTGAGAAATAAGATGATGGAAAATAACATAGAAAAGTCAAGGAACATGGAGGCTAAAATGAGGAGTCCCAATGTAACACCAATAAGCAACGTCTTGATAAACAGAAATGAATGTAATTCCCAAGGAATTCATTTTGCTTGGATCCACAATCAATGCCCATGGAATCAGTAGTCTATAAATCAAATGACCTATTGCATTGGGCATATCTGCTGCAAAAGACCACTGTTAGTGTTCAAAAGCAAAGATAACCACTTTGACATCTAAGGTGTGCCTGACCCAAGCCATCCATGGTCTTTTCAGTAACCTTAATATGCATGCAAAAAACTGAGCAGTGAATAAGGAAGACAAGAATTATTGATGACTTTGAATTATGGTGTTGGCAAAGAATTTTGAATATAGCATAGACTGAACAAAAAGTCAAGTTAGAAGAAATACAACCAGAGTGTTCCTTAAAAGTGTGGATGTCGAGATGTCATCTCATGTACTTTGGACATGTCATCAAGAGAGACCAGTCCCTAGGGAAGGAACATCATGCTTGGAAAGTAGAGGGTCAAAGCAAAAGGGGATGACCCTCAGTGAGATGGTTGATACAGTTGCTGCAATTATGGGCTTAGTTATTGCAGCAGGTGTGAGGGAGCAGAATTAGTTCTCTGTGATTCAGAACTAACTTTGTGCAACCTAACAACAATACAACATCTATCGTTGTTCCATAGAAATACATTAGATGAAGAGAAAAATCAAAGTAGTAGGAAATGTAATTCTTAGTTACTCTGGAACTGTGTTTGGATTCAAACTTTAATTCTATTGTTAAGAGGTGCCGGGGCGTTGTTCTTCTCATAGGTGTGCTTCAATTTTCAGTCTGATGACCCAGCTGTAAAATGGCAACTGAATCTCTACAAGGATGTTCTGAAGAGTGAAGAACCTTCCAACCCAGAAAAGACTGTGGAGCGTGTGCAGAGAATCTCAGCAGCGGTCTTTCACTTGGAGCAGGTAAGGAGCATCTTCACTGAGTAGTGAGGCAATAGCTCTACCGTGAAGAATACAGAGCTCCTATCCACAGGCAGTTTGTATTCATAAATGCTGTCATAAGACAGAGAACACATCCCCCAGGTGTCATATTGGTGCCTCATAGTTGCACCCTCAATTTCTTTCCCCTTCCAACTTTTTCCAGTCTTGCTATTAGCTCCAACAACCCAATCAATTCCCATATCTATGTGCAACAAATGGCCAAAAGAAGTTGGGGAAAGGAAGAAAACCTTAGACTTCTACTGCTAGATATGTTTTGCTATGTCTTGTTGAACAACCACAATTGTTCCAGTCTTGAGAACTGTGGGCTTCATGTCACTATCCTTTTCCACCCATTAGATCAGCCTAGTGCAAACCTAGCCATGTGATATCTTCTCAGGTGGAACAGCCTTTGAGGTCCAAGAAGGCGGTCTGGCACAAACTGTTGTCAAAGCAGCGGAAACGGGCAGTGGTGGCCTGTTTCCGGATGGCTCCTCTTTACAACTTGCCCAGGTAATTACTTGCTCATTTTCTTTTGGTCTTTGAGACAGTTGTGGGAGCTAAGGTGTCCTCCCACAGCTGCGCTCTCTTCTGGCCCTGACATTCCTGGTTTGAGGGGTAGAAACAAGAGTTGAGGGAGCTATTGTAGTCTGATATAATATAATGCCTGTGAAGGCAATGAAGATAAGCAGAAAACTTAAACCAGATAAGATTGCCTGGCACCCCATACCTACCTCGGCTCACCATGTTACTCTGTAAAGTCAGCCAAGCAAGAATTTGGAGGCGCTCTCTGCCTTACTGAAGTGGGATTCTCTGTGAGGCTGTAAAGACTTCTCGGTTGACTGAAGAAGGAACTGTTTCTAAAACACTTTACCTGTCAACAAGTGGGACAATATTTGTTATGCTCAGGCATAACACTAAAATGGCTGGCACTAAAATGACAGTGTTTCTTCAGCAGGTATGGTAATATGACTTGAGAATCCTTTGCTGTTGTTTGGTACCAATGTATAGTTCCCTCTAGGACGGAGTGGAACTTTCCCAAAGGGTTTCGTAGGCTGAAATCATTAGGGGAGCAGATCACCAGATCTTTTCCCCCACAGAGCTGCCAGTGGGTTTGAACCACCAAGCTTTTGGTTAGCAGCTGAGCATATAACCATAGTATTACCATAGGATCATTTAGCACAGCCGATTTGCCTTCAAGATGAAGAAAGGACATGGACTACAGATGCCCCAAGAGGCCATTATGGGTATGATGCCTTTATCTGAGTGTTGTCACCCAGACTTTAAAGTAAAAAAGTAAGTGAAGGGTTTTCTGAAATATAATAGCATATACCCATTTTAATGGTAATGTAACCTGTGAAGACAACTGCTTATTCTCTGCACACACCTCCTCTCTCGTGTCCTACGGTAGCATAGTCAAGAGTTTTATTGACTGACTGGAACGGAGTTGGTCACTGAGACTGACGCAGCGTCTTTGGTCTTGTGGCGATATTCCCATCCTCAGACTGAATGCAGAGTGCGTAAATCTGGGACTGTGGTCCCCACAAAGTTAGTGATTGATTTTTAGCCTGCCAACTTTGAAGTCAATACAAGTGTCTTCACTTGGTCAGGAAAAAATAAGCTGACAGGCACGTGTATTCTGAATCCCACATAAATAAATGTGGTTCATTAGAATATCAGATGAAAGACCATTTCTAAGCTTGGCATTTTGCTTCCATCAAGTTGTGTATCATGGACATCTTTTGTCCAGTCCTGGAACCTGTCCTGAGCCAGCTGGCCAACTGAGCTTTCTTGGTTAGGGTCCTTGAAGATGGTGGAGAATCATGGCCTTTGAGGCACAGTTGTTCTTACAGGTCTCTTGAGAAAACAGACTAGTGTCTTGGAAGGAGATGAGACACCATAAATATCAAGTATAATTCATGAATAAAAAGCTGAAAATTATGTAGTCGTGAGCAGCGATGTAAGATTCATAGCCCAGCAGGAAAAGTAAAAATTCATTGGAGTTTTGTTTGTTTTCTAGATGCATTGAACCATCAGAAAGCACCCACTCTGCTCGCTGGTAGAGATCCACATGTGATGCCATGCTAATTTGGCTTTTGAAAGAGCTCAACTCTAAGCATAGCATTCTAGAACCAGTCCTGATAGGCAGGAATTACATCTCTCAAAACTAGCGTGTTTTCTAAATCCCCTGAAAAATGTCATTCTTTCATGTTTTGATTGCTCCTTAAACAGTTCTGCTTCAGTATGGTAATAGGCCAGCATTCACTGTGTCCATGATGAAACGTGGTCCCCATCCAATCTCCTTGTTCCCGATGGGTCATTGTGGTTATTATCCATGAAAATGAAGATTGCAAATAGACTTTGTAAGTAGACAACCAAAACTAAACTGAAGAGCTGATGGCGAATCTCCCTCTTTTCCCCATTTGCTCTGATCTAATCTGACGGACTCTTCTAAGCTAAAGGGCTGAGGGATCTACTTTATTATGTTGAAACTCTTTCTCTGATGTTAGTATTTAAAAGAAAACTGTGTGCTTTTCTCCAGACACAAAATTAGCAATTTCTTCCTGAGCACCTTTCAACGGGTTTGGCTGGAAAATGTTAATGAAAAAACTCAGTATGACAGGCTTATACCCGTTTTAATGGTAATGTAACCTGTGGAGAGACTTGCTCATTCTGTGCACACGCCTTCTTTCTTGACCATGACAGCGTTATCATACAAACTAATTTGTGCAATTCTTTAACAAGAATTCTGATTGGTCAGATTTTCAAGAGCTGGATTTGGCTGGAAATCAAGACAGGTCTTGATGACTTTGGTCTTCTCTTCCTTTGCTCTCTTTCCTCCTTGACTACTCTCATCACATTTGGTGAATAGTGAACTGCTGTTCAGTGGCTAATATTCCCAAAAGTCATCATCCTGGCTCACAGAGAATGAGTGATTAATGCCAATTTTTCAGTGTTCCCAAATACCGGGGCCACAACTAGAAACTAGGAGGCCATAGAAAACATGTTCATGAAAACAGCATGACCAAGGCATGTTTTGATAAGTAAAAACTGGAGCATCTTGCTGGTATGGTGGTTTGGACTCTGTAAGGAAGAGAAGTCATGCTTCATTCTTTTCCATGTATCTGGAACCGAACCACTCACCATAGGTCTGGTTTTAGAGTAGATTACCTGGACAGGTGATCACCCAGAAGGAGCAATTTGTGCCTTATTAAGCAAATACTTCAGGGCTGTTAACTTGTCCTAATGAACTATTTCTCATAAGAGGGGATATGTGATAAAGACCCTGCGAGATTAGGTTAAGATGGATTACATTTGCAATCGTATCTTGCAGTAACTAATGTTATTTTCAGAAAGTACTCCAAGAATTGTATACAGGAACTGGCATGAGAGAGGGTTTTGGTTTCTCTGAAATAATTAATGGTTTGCTACTAATACCCTGACCAATCAGAAGATAAGAATTGTACAAAAGACTGCCCTGCTTACTAACCATTAATCACTCAGACTAAACTAAGGTGCCCCATGGATCCCTCTTGATCTCACTCTCACCCTTCTGCTCAGGCATCGCTCTATTAACCTCTTCCTCCATGGCTATCAGAGATTTTGGATAGAAACAGAGGAGTATTCCTTTGAAGAGAAACTAGTACAGGATTTGGCTGTAAGTACTGACCCAACTGGGAGTAGATATGGGTGTGAATGACTTTGATTTTTGTGTTCATGTGTGTATGTTAAAATAGTGAAACATTTACAAAGAACTGACTGTATACATTTGAAATTAACTAACTGTATAAATTCTCAGGGGAGGCCCTGCTAATGGTCCTAAAAGCGAGAGGATGAATTTTCCCTTTAGGGGTCCTAGTATTATATCCTCCTCCTCATCATCATTATTAACAACTAATATTTCTCAAGGGTGCACAACCATGCCGGGGCAGGGTGACAGGGGAGAGGGAAGATAGGGGCACGGAGGCCACGCTAAGTTAAATTTTGAGCACCGTTGGTTGCCAGAAGCCATCCCAGTCCAGCCAGGGCCTGTGTGTCCTCGTCAGTAACTCTGGTTTTGGAAAGGTGTGTCTATATCCCCTTCCTGCATCTCACGTGTCTGTAGCTGACCCTTCAGCAAATTTGGCTTGCCCTGTCTCTAACAGATTCCATGCTAGACCACTCAAAATGATGACATGCAAGGGGGAAATGCATTGCAAAAGCACCACTGAGCCTCATCCTGGTTCAGAAAGAAAATTAATTCTCCTCTCCTTTGGCTAGCCCTTGGTTCATTTTTCTCCTTGTATTTATTTCTCTCCCCTTATTTACCTTTCCTCTCTCATAGCTTAAGCTATTAGCCTTGCCACGTGTTTCTTATTTTCACCCTTTCCCACTTTTCTTTCTCTTTTTTCCCTTTCCCTGTCTTCCTCTCTTTTCCTTTCCTCTTCCCTCTCTACCCACCCCTTTTTTTCAGTTTTCCCCATTTTCTTTCCATTTGTCTTTATGTCTTTTATCCTTTCCCTATATTCCTGTCAGTGAGAATAATGGTTCCTTGGGATCTCCATGTCTTGATTCATGTGAGGTTGACAGTGGCCATTCTTGCCTTCCAGTCTTCTGAACCATTCATACAACCTATGTACTTTTCACCAATTTACTAAATATGGCCCACGCTGATGGTTCTGCCCTAACTAGAAAGTTCACTTTTGCCCCAGACAGTAGCTGCTGTTTCCCTTCCACAAAAGGAAATAGAGACAGGACTTGATGAAAGAAGAAACTGCAAGGCTTGCAGCTTTAGTATAGGGTCTCTTGGGAGCAAGAAGATTTTTAGGATTGAGAGAAGTTAGCAAAGAGAAATGTTTTTCGGGGTTGAGTCCAGAACAGTATTAGACACAAACTGGCTCTAGTGCTAGGTAGCTCTTACCCGACCTTTATCCCTATCCTGGAGAAAGTCCAGAGGTATCCAGTCTCATGAGTGACTCTCTAAGGTTTTCCTTCTGACCTGAGGTGCCCAGAGCTTGCATGAACTTTCTAATTGGGATCAATAGCTTCTCCCCTACAACCAAGCTTTTTCTTTTTTCTCTTAACCTTTAACTGGAATGTTTCTTTGATTGGCTGGAAAACACTTGTATCTCCCAACCTTGCATCCTTAGGGCTTCTAACCAGAAGTGAATCTATAGCATAGTGGTTTCCTTTGTGCTACTCAGTCTGGTGCTCTCTGTGCCATGCGCTGTACCTTCCCTGTGTTTGCATGCATTCACGTGTCATGTACTGAGGTACACGCCTAATGCCTGTCTGTGTTGGTCTGTGTAGAAGTCTCCCAAGGTAGAAGAGGAGGAGGAGGAAGAAAAGGAAAAGCAACCTGACCCACTTCATCAGATCATCCTGCATTTCAGTCGTAATGCTCTCACTGAACGGAGGTCAGCACCCCCCGGGGATTCTGCTTCTGCCAGGCGCAGCTGATGCAGTGGGTGGAAAGGGGATGACAGATTTGAGCGCCTTCCTTACTGCCCCATTATTGGCTGTCAAGAAATGTCCAGGGAAGCAACATCAAGCCTCAGCCGTCTCGTTACAAAACCAGACACTAAGTCTGGAGAACAAGGTCGGGAGAGGGGCTTTCTAAATCATTTGAAAATACCTATCATTTAAGATTTATGATCCTAGTTGTTTTTTTGTTTTTAAGCTAGGTCCCAAAAGTAGCCTGTCAAATGTTTCTCTCCATTCTTTCTAGCAAATTGGAAGATGATCCTTTGTACACGTCCTATTCCAGCATGATGGCAAAGGTACATATGGATTTTCTGCCCATTGTCTGTCTTCCTGTTACCAGACACATGTGAAGTAACATGCTGAGACCTGGCCAAGACTCTTGTCATTGGCAATCCATATGCAATAGAGATAACTTTAGGAATCCACTCTACTCTCCGCCTAAAAAACCCCTGAAGTTTTATATAAACAGTGGGTACTGGGGGCCAGCTTCACATAACAATACTAAAGCCAACTTAGTCATAAGACCCTCTTGGTGTTTTCAGTCAATGTTCAGAGCACATCCAACAGCAGTACATTTATAAACAGGATTAGAAACCAAAGGGAGAACCCAGTATTCAGAAAGAGGCAGAGTAACTAGAGGTGGTGTTTCTCTGTCACCTACAGAGAAGACTGAGGGGGTTAGGAAGCTGCTCCTTCTCAAACGGAAACCTATCATGGTGGACAGAGGGTAACCACTCCTTTATCAGCTGCTGCCCGGGGCCACGCTGGGAAGTTTCACTAGTAATTTACAACCCTGGTGTCCCAGGCTTTTTGCCTAGCCCCAGGTTCTGTGTCTAGAAAGGGACAGCTCCCTTCACTCCTGGCTCTCCATTTATAACAGAGTTTTACTAGGTGAACATATTAGGGTTTGTGATTAAACCAGATTTCAATTGATTTTGTGGTCTTGGTGGTGTTCCCAGTTCTGAAACCCTTGGTAACTGTATAGAAGGCATTTCGAGTATAATGTTGCCCTGCAGTGGTCAAAATGTTCTTGGTTTTACAAAGTGCTGAGTTCCTGAGGTGCCTATGAATTAAGCCCTTACACAATAAAACAGAGTGTTGTTTCTTTGACTCACCTTCCATTTGGCTGTTTGTCTCTTCCTGTCCCTTCTCCAGAGTTGCCAGAGTGGTGAAGATGAAGATGATGAAGAAGACAAGGAAAAAACATTTGAAGTAAGTTTTCACCAAAATAGGAAATGGGGCTTCTCTCCAAGGCCAGCAAACTGGGCCTCCGGAGATGGGTACTGATGTTAGCACATGTAACTTACCCATTCTGTGTATCTGGGTGGGAAACTCTGCTTTGATGAAAGCACATCTGTTGTCTGTCTGTCTGCCTCAATCAACAAACCAACACACTAGTTTTATGCTTGCAGAAAACATTATATTCTGCTGAGAAAGTAATAGGCGCCAGAGAAGTACAAATTCCAACTTACCCTAAAGTTAAAAATCATAGCAATAAAAAAATCTGGGGTATTTTCTGTACTACGATTCTGTAACTGTAAAGCATATGGTCATTTTGATTTTGCGGCCACACAGGACAAACTGAATCTCCCAGAATTCAACTATCTTACTTAACTTCTACTCTTTAATAGAAAAAGTACATAACAGTAAAAGTAAATTAATATAATTACAGTTCTAGAAAGCTTTGCCACTTGGTTGACATTCGTGGTTAATTTGTTTTGGAGCCTTCTACAAAAATGAGTGCTTCCTACAAAAAGATAACTTCCTGTTGAGTTCCAGGCAGGTTTCCCAGTAGGACAGAGCGCTGAATAGAAAAGGATGTTGATCTTGGGTTACTCCCTGGAAGTATCCACGGAGAATGCCCTGTGATATCCATCAGTACAAAAAGTGAAAAATGCACCATCAAAGTTTGAGTTAATTATAGGCCGACGAGATTGAAAACCTAAGTTGTGTCAGGAAGTAAACATCAGAGATGTGCTTTCTCTAAAATCCCATGTGTCGCCTTCTTTAGGAAATGGAAGATTTTCACCAGACTCCCTGAGGAAGGGCTTAACAAATTTTTCCTGTGACTCCCCACCCTTTCCTTGTGATTTCCTACCCCCCCACCCACCCCCACCCCACACTCCCCGGAACCACAGGAGAAAGAGATGGAGAAGCAGAAAACCCTCTATCAGCAAGCCCGGCTGCATGAGCGCGGAGCTGCTGAGATGATCCTTCAGATGATAAGTGCCAGCAAAGGTGATTTCCATGCTTCTGCCCATGTTACTACCACAGATGTATCCACAGTGACATAAGTCATTATCCAGTAACCCTGACAAAGCCATAGGCATGATGGACCCACTGTCTCATTGGTGATTTAATCGGATCTTCACCATGGCAGGTGAGATGAGCCCCATGGTGGTTGAAACGCTGAAGCTGGGCATCGCCATTCTGAATGGAGGCAACGCTGGTGTACAACAGGTAATGGAGACTTCGGGAGTGTTTGCAGAGCTTCTGGTTATTTCAATTGACAGATGACCTACTCGAGGGAAGAGGTGTGCAATCTGCTGCAGAGGGCTGCGTCCCAGAGTCAGCTTGGCTGGTATTCTTCTTTGGAGGCCAATTATCATAGTAGCTGGAAGCACAGACAGAACCAGGGTGGGAGTGTACAGACAAGTGTGTAGGTGATAAAAAGGTTTTACCCAGAATTAAAAGAAAAAAATCATGTTTAGCTTTTTCGTCATTAGGTAATTTTCTGCAGAAACATACTCTCAAGGAAGTTACTTTCTCATGCCAGGCAGCTGTGTAATTGGAGTCAGAAGCCTCAATTTTTATTTAGTCATTTCACTTGTGTGGTTGCACAGCTGTGAGCCGTGGGACGAAAATCCCACTCACTTACTACATGCTGGTGATTCCATTTTTTTCTGTCTTCCTTATTTTTCTGTATTTCTTTAATTCATTCAAGAAGAATTTACAGATTACCAGCTCTGCATTAGGCTAGACGCTGTTGTAGGGACCAAGGGTATAGCAGTGAATAATACAAATAAAACCCTCTGCCATCAGGCATCTTCCATTCTCAATCAAAACCGAACTCATTACCATCAAGTGGATTCCACCTCCTGGTGACCTAAGAGGACAGGGTAGGACTGAAACCGCCACATCTTGCTCCACAGTGCAGCTGGTGGATTCAAACTGCCTACCTTTTGACTTAGGTGTGTCTCCAGGGTTCTGTGCATCCATCCTGTTGTTGTTGTTGTAGATGCTGTCGTGTCAGTTCTGACTCAGAGCGACCCTACCTACAACAGAACGAAACACTGCCCTGTCCTGCACCATCCTTACCATTGTCCTTGTAACTAATCTCGTTGAACGTATTTCTCTTTATTGATGAGCATCTACTTTACTAACCATGATGTGTCCTCCTGCTGTCGTTGCTAGTGCTCTCGAATTGGTTCTAACTCAGTGACCCTGTATAGGGCTTCCAAGGAGCGGCTGGTGGTCTTGAACCACTGACCTCTCAAACCTACAGCACCACACCATGACTCTGGTTCTTTTGTTCTTATCGAGTAGGTTCTGACTCATAATAACCCTGTATAAGGGTTTCTGAGGACCACCTGGTGAGTTTGAACCACCTTTACTGTTGCTATTATTAAATGTGTTGAGTCAGTTCCAACTCATAGTTATCCTGTATAGGGTTTCTGAGGAGCAGAAACCTGGTGAGTTTGAACTGCTGACATTGTGGTTCACAGTCGAGTGCTGATGATCCTACAGTGCCACACCCCAGTATTAAATAAGAAAATGCACAGAAGTGTACAGTTCAGTGCATGGTAAATGATACTCACTCAACAGTCTGAATGGGAACTGGCTGCAGAAAACAAGACTGCATCCGTATCTCCAGGACTTGAGGCTCATGCTAAAAAGTGTCCCCAAAAAGGTGAAACTCCAAACTCATCCCTATATTCATGATTCAAGAATCTCCACATTTGTGACTATCACTGTGTTGTTGGACTCCTGGCGTGTTGCCATCAGATCAGCACTGGCCTATGAACCACAAGAACGGCAGTTCAAACCCACCAGCTGCTCCTCGGAAACTATACGGAGTCACTGTTGAGCTGGTTCCAACTCTTAGCAACCCTGCATATGATATAACAAAACACTGCCTGGTCCTGAGCCATTCTCCCAATTATTGATACTCAGAATTCTGACCACCATTGTAGCGTTTCACTTTTCCCAGTCTTCATTCCACTGACTTTCTCATAAAGGACTATCTTTTGTAAGACACCCCTTACTTTCTCTTCTATTACCACCCGTCTCTGTTGGCTTTCTTGTAGCGCTTGTGTTTTGTTATTGTTTGTTTTGAGTTTTTTTTATATAACAAACAAAATGTTCATTATGTCAGACAATGTCCCTGCATTCCCAGTGACGGAGGAAACAAAGTCTTACTGTGAAAGCGATACTGAGTTCTTAACTTGCTAGGCTCCTTTGCCGTCTAAGCTCCTTGCTCCTTTGTACCAAGCTCATAGCATAAGCCATTCAAAATTTCTCTTGGCCATATGAAGTGTTACTATTTTATGGTCCTCCAAGTAGAAGAATCTTCAAACAATAAATTGATAAATACCAAAGATCTACCATGAAAATCAGTGGGCCTTTATTAATACAAACATGGCCCACCCCAAAGACATTGTGTTCCAGTCAGTAGACTATGGGCTCAATTCCATGTGGATGGATGTCCACAGGTGATTCTGATAGTTAGCCAGGAGTGGACTTGGTGTGCCTGCATGGCTAAGGGTTTGTCCTTCCTTCATTGTGACTAAAGAGAGTCAGCATCTATAGCGTAGATAATTGACACTGCCTTTCTCTTGCAGAAAATGCTGGATTACCTGAAGGAGAAAAAAGATGCTGGATTCTTTCAGAGTCTTTCTGGGCTCATGCAGTCTTGCAGGTAAATGTGGGGGAAAACAGCATTAGCATTTTTTGACTCTTCACTCTTCAAAGGAGAAAGGAGAGAAGAGATCACGAGATAATTTATTGTGGCATTTTGGAAAGAGGAGTATAGCTTACCGGAGAATGCTACATGAGTTGAGGTGTTCTTCTATCCTTTGCGGTGGCATTTAGAGAAATAATATCATTTAGAGAGAAAAACAAAAAACAATATAATCTCCATAAGCCACACCATGCACACAACACTTTTTTATTTTCCTTAAATAGCTCTTTCCTCCTTTTTTGTTACATGGATTTCCTTGGAAATTTGTCAGGAACAATGAGTTTCTCCCCAAACACATAGATGGAGAAATGTATGGAAAGGAGAGGACATGCATCACTATTCATTATGACTGAGGCTGTGTTCTCATTAGACCTATTAGACACTGTGCTGCTAACCTTTATCCTCAACAGTTCTTGAAGTCTGAATAGGTATTTGTGGTATGTATTTGACATATCTGTTTTGACAGAGGTGCATCTTGACATGGGAACATTTTGACATAGCCTGAAAAACAAACCATTAAACTTCTAATTTATATTCCCAAGTGGTGTACTCTCCTCCAGACTGAACTAACCCCTGATGGACAACCATATAGAACCAGAAGTCATATGTTTACCACATTTGGGCATAACAGATAATGAGCCAGCAGTCTTTCTGAGAAAAAAATATCATTATGAAAAGTGATGAGAACTCACATGTATTTTGAATAGTCTGCAATATCAAAGAAATCAAAATAACAATTACCAAGTTCACTTGCCTCCAGTTAATATGCTTAAAGACGGGACATTATGTTTTTCACTGGAAAGTTTTAAGAATGGACATCTTTTCTTTTAATGGACTTCATAATTTGACTAATCTTATTCATGGGATATTGTCCCCTGGTGTGGAAAGAACCATATTTGAGCTGCAATATGATCGCTGATTGTTGGCTCCATATTGCACATGAAATTTGCAATTAAATTTCTAAGAGTTCTCTGGGTAATCTGTAATATCTACTATTGCTAAACTCCTTTATAATGATGGTTTAGGGGGAAAGGTGACATGCCATTAGAGGACAACCTAATTCTATTCTAACAGAAGTTTGAAGTCTTTTTTTCCTGATTCTAAAAATAATACATACTTATAAAATATTTAAACAGTTGGTAGTGGTATGCTGTGGAGTCGGTCCCGACGCAGAGCAAACCCTGTATAGGGTTTCCAAGGCTGTAAATCTTAATGAGAGAACAAAGCCTTGAGTTTCTTCTATGGAACAGCTGGTAGTTTTGAACTGCTGACTTTGAGGTTAGCAGCCTGATTCATAACCACTGCGCTACCAGAGCTCCTTAGTTAAGCAGTAGAGA
Source organism: Chrysochloris asiatica (assembly GCF_000296735.1). Taxonomy (NCBI): domain Eukaryota; kingdom Metazoa; phylum Chordata; class Mammalia; order Afrosoricida; family Chrysochloridae; genus Chrysochloris; species Chrysochloris asiatica. The sequence continues at coordinate 45,938,445 of NW_006408522.1, forward strand.
AAGTAAAATATTCAAAGTGGAAGTTTAGGGATGGAATCAGCATCAGAAAGTATGTTGTATGGACTGCCTCCTGAATCAAAACTTAACTGCTTCAAAGAAGTTATATCCAAATGTTCTGTTTCCATGCTATCCTTTCTCAACAGCAAAATCAAAATAGAAGCATAGGTTTGTTTTATTAAGCAGGCCCGTTTTACATCAGAATCTGGGGAAACCCATAAAAGAGTTTTGGTTTTTTTAAACAAAAATCAGAAATTCATTCTCTCACAGTTTTGGAAGCTAGAAGTTGAAAGTCAAGATACCAGCTCTGGTAGTTGGTGTAAGGCTTTCTCTCACTGTCTGCTCTAGGGATAGGTCCTTGTCTCATTTCAACATGTATGGGCTCAGTGTCCCTTAAATAGCTCTGTATGTCTTGGCATCAATCTTGCTTTGGATTTAAGAAATTCTTGGCACAGGGAACGTGGGCCCAAAGGACACACTTGACTTTGGCTCTTCTTCCTCATTGGTACTGAAGTTCCTCTGTCTTTCTAGTTCTCTCTCCTTTTAAAAAAGATAAAAGGAGATACAGTCCACATCTGAGGGACCTGAGTAAGAATCCCACCCTAATCCCTTTACAACTGATTGGCTGCTCACACCATGGGGTGTGATTTTCTGATGTCTTTCCAATCTGAAGGTATTTCCCAATGGTAGAAAAAGACCAGGGTTTGCAGAGTTTTAATAGACTCATAAGCTACACTAAAGGGCTCCTGGTGAGGCGGTGTAAGATCAACACTGAACTGTGAAACACAAGGTCGGTAGTTCAAACTCACCAGCTGCTCTTCAGAAACCCTATAAAGGGTGCTGTGAATCAGAACCAACTCTACGCCACACAACAACAACAACAACAGTAAGCTCCAGGAAGAACTGCTAACGTTCATGTTCTTAAATTCTGTGAAATTTTTCAGATTGGGGAAAGAGTTAAACTCTGTTAAAGAAATAGAATAAGCCCTAATTAGAAATAATATGACCCAGGGCAGTACGCTTACGATCCATCTTTATGGTTGGCTAGAACTCCGTGGCTAAATAGGATAGGTGGGGATTGTGATTGGTAAATCTGGGGAAAGTGCAGGACTGAAATTAAGGCCAATTTGTTGCTGGTTCAGGAACACCTAAGACACGCATGCCTATGGAAAGCTTCATCTATAAGCCCTACTGACTTCTGATTGAGACAAGGACCCATAAAAGGGCTTGCCCTTTTGAAATCTGGAAGTGTGTAGCTCTCTCCAACAGAACTGGTCCTAATCACTGAAAACTACAATCCCTGCTGATTCTTAAAGTAGGGAAAGATAAGAGGCAATTATTAACTGTGTTGGTGGTTATGTACCATCAAGTTGGTTCCGACTCATAGCAACCCCCTACACGGGGTTTTCAAGGCTGTAAATCTTCATGGGAGCAGAAAGCCTCATCTTTCTCCTGTGAAACTACTGGTAGTTTCAAACTGCTAACCGTGAGATTAGCAACCCAACTGGTAACCACTGTTAGTGCATTTTAAAGTAAACTTTCCCCTGAGAAATCTCAGAAATAGACTGTGTCCACATTTTTGTAAGCCTTTATAAGTATTCATAAGAAAAGATTCAACCGGGGCAAACAATCGTAGTCCTCAGAAGTGTTTGAGACCACCCCCCACCCCCATGCATGTGACAAGGTCTGTGAGCTACAGGCAACCTTAGATAGTGTTAGTTGTCACAAAAGGATTCAACCACGAATATGTTAGTCCGCTTATGTAAAATAGTACAAGGACAGGATATGCTGAATCAATAGGTACATTGATGTTAGAAATCCTTTCTCCCAGTAGCTATAGCCCTGACTCTTGTTTTCTTTTGTCTATTTAACAGTGTCCTTGATTTGAATGCATTTGAAAGGCAGAATAAAGCTGAAGGCCTAGGGATGGTTACAGAAGAAGGAACACGTAAGTAACTGATTGTGAAGGCCACTCTCTTCCTAATTAAAATCTTAACTGTTTCTAGTTAGAGCCCCTGTTCACTGCTGCTTAATCTGCAAAGGCTTACTCTGTTTCAGCAAAGCATTTCCATTAGTAACTTTGATAAAGTCGGAATCCAAGCTAGTTGCGTTCCTAGAGACAGATGTAACTAATGGCAGTGTATCATGTTGCTGATGATTTTCTTACTTTATATTCTTTTATTTTTCTGTCATCACCAGTCATTGTTCGTGAGCGTGGTAAGTATGAGTTTCTGGCCTGAGTTTCTACCATGTTCTATGAACCCTGAGAGATCTTACTTAATGGTCTCTGTGCAGATACATTTTAGGCTTGGTAGTTGCATGTCAAGTGTAACTTAGCTGTTTGGCACTTAATTAAAGTCTGCACCATCTGTAAAGCATGGGTTATGGACCGTGAACTGTTTACTGCCATTAACTTATTTGTTTTGATTACAAATGACACTTAGAGAAAAATATTTTAACTTTGTGCACTGTGGCCTCAGCTCAAGTTCAATGGTGTTTCTCACCAGTCATTCAGAATTCCCTTTCCAAACCCTTCTGACGCCCAGCTCCTCAGTCATTTTTGCAATCCTTTGCTTTGGGAGAAACCAAACAACTGCTCACCAATATTCTGTATTTTCAAGGTGAAAAAGTGCTCCAGAATGATGAGTTTACACGAGATCTTTTCAGATTCCTGCAGTTACTTTGTGAAGGACATAACAGTGGTGAGTGGAACCAATGGATTGGTCAAGGGAAGGTGACATTCAAGTACAAAAATTATAATTCAGCTCAGGATGCTCTATTTAATATAACCAGTTACTCACTCAAATACAACTATTATTAATCCATGCCTAAGTAAGAAACCCTATCTAAAAATCCCTTTCAGTTTGTGGCTAATGTTATTTAGTACCATAAAGGCTAAATACCTTCCATAATATTCAGATGGTGAATCTAAACAACCAATCCTTTCCATCATTTCCCTTCGGGTTCATTACCAGTTTCTGGTGTCACTAGGATGGGAGTGCTTAAGGCTGTGATGGGCCTCTTTAGAGCCTGCTGGGGTCCCAACATGGTGCCCTTGTAACGCCAGCTTCCTCAGCATGGCGGAGATGGGCTCTGACCCAACACTGCTACTCTCAGACTTTCAGAACTTCCTACGGACTCAGATGGGCAACACCACCACTGTGAATGTCATCATCAGTACCGTGGACTACCTTCTGCGTCTGCAGGTGAGGGGGGAGGGGGCGCCTTGGCAAGTGCCTTGGAGGGTGACATTTCTTATACACTTCCAAAAGGACCAGACAAAAGCCCAGGATCTAATTACACGTCGATAAGGAAGGCTTTGCAAAATATGTCCACACACTTAATGATTAGTCAAAGGCCTGAAAAGTGTATTTGAAGACTAAAGACGAGTGGGTGGAATAGTTCAGTACCAAGCCATCAAGGAAACTTAATGAAAACTTTGCTGCAGTGATGTTGTTGTTGTTGTTGTTAAGTGCTGTCAAGTCGGTTCTGACCCATAATGACCCTGAACAGGGTTTCCAAAGCTGTAAATCTTTATAGGAACAGAAAGCCTCATCTTTCTCCCATGGAGCAGCTGGTAGTTTGGAACTGCTGACCTTGCGGTTCACAGCCCGATTCATAACCGCTACACTACCAGAGCTCTTTGATGTTGTTGTTGTTGAGTGCCGTCGAGTCGGTTCCGACCCATAGCGACCCTGTACAGGGTTTCCAAGGGTGTAAATCTTTACGGGAGTAGAGAGCCTCATCTTTCTCCCGCAGAGCGGCTGATAGTTTCGAACTGCTGACCTTGAGGTTCGCAGTCCGATTCGTAACCACTACGCTACCAGAGCTCTTTGATAAAGATCTACAAAACAACCTATGAATAAGAACAGATTTTTCACTTGGAAACAGAAGTTAGTCAAAGTAGTAGGAATAAGTTGACAGTTTCTTAGTGCTGAGAAGTCTTGATTTATTTGTTGAAGGAAAATCCAAATTATGTTGAGAAAATCTACGTAAAAATAAAAATAATATTCATTTTTTTCTCTGTACTGATTCCTCATCCTTGCTGTATCACTTACCAATTTGTGACTTGCAGTAATCTATTTAATTTAACTGTGTTCTAGGTTCCCCATCTATAAAATGGGTAGGACCTATCTCATAGGGCAGTAGTAAAGATTGAACAATTTAATATATGTAATGTGCTCAAAACAATGCCTGTTACATTGTTACAATGTTGGCTTTTAGAGAGCTCTGGTAGCGTAGTGGTTACGAATCAGGCTGCTAACCCCAAGGTCGGCAGTTCGAAACTACCAGCTGTTCCGCAGAAGAAAGATGAGGCTTTCTGCTCCCATAAAGATTTACAACCTCAGAAACCCTGTGCAGGGTCACTATGAGTCAGAACCGACTCCAAAGTACTTAACAACAGTAGCAACAACATAGTTACATTGTTGCTGCTGTTATAATTATTTGCGTGGTGATCATATTAACTTCAATGCATATTTTTTTTTCATTTTGAATAAATGATCTCATATCAGAGACACCCAGTCCAAGCTGAACACTGTTTTTATCTTGGGAAGAGACACTTGTACTTGAGATTTGCTAGAATTTAAATATCTCACAGAGTCACTTGACTCCTGCCATTGAATAGAGGTTATAGAGATTGAGGAGTTTGTTGTACTATTCCTGAACACTGAGTTAAGCTTTGCTAGCTGAAGTAAAAGAAATTCTAAACTCTACTTGTTTGTTCTTAGGAATCAATCAGTGACTTCTACTGGTATTATTCAGGGAAGGACATCATTGATGAATCTGGGCAGCACAACTTTTCCAAAGCTCTGGTGGTCACCAAGCAGATTTTTAACTCCCTCACAGAATATATCCAGGTAGGACCTTGCTGTAGATTGTGTGCTTGAAAACGATGATGCTCCTATATGTTCCCACTGAGAACATTTAATATTCCCATATTAGATGATGTTGTGTTATGTGCCATGGAGCCAGTTTTGACTCATAGTGACCCTGTACCGGGTTTCCAAGGCTGTAAATCTTTACGGGAGCAGAAAGCCTCATCTTTCTCCCGTGGAACAGCTGGTAGTTTTGAACTGCTGACCTTGCGGTTTGCAGCCTGATTCATAACCACTACACTTCATATTAGATGAGGGGGCTTTAAAAAGTTGATGGAAAATTCCAGAATCTTTTAATTCCACTTTTCTACAAACTTTATGAAGCGCCCTGGTATACTCCATACCGATGATTTGGATGCACAGAGTAGATTATGCATCCAGTCATAATGCTGACAACATTTCTTTCATGTTTATAAATTAGAACAGTACTGCCTATATTCATTCTTTCATGGATGTTAACTTGTGCCCTCCACTGTGACATGACCATCATTTAGTTACCTTTTGCTTTCCATATTAGACTGACAACTTTTCGAGGACAAGAAGTTCCCTGTTTAGTTTATTTTTATAGATAGCACAATGTCCATCAGAGGAGTTCAGGAAATGTTGTAGAATGGAGAAATGATTTGGATAGTACCAAGGAGTACATGGGGGGTGAGTTTTGATATTAAAAAAAAAAAAAGAAATCATAAGATCCTACTAATTTGTCAGCAGCAATTAACTATTGAAAAGTCATGTTTGGAAGTGCATAAGGTATGTGCAATGGCAGTCAAATCTTCAAGTAGTGTTCTTGTTGAGTTTCTAGATCTGGTCATCTATGTTGGCTGCCTACCCTACTGTGTTGTTGTTGTTAAGTGCCATCGAGTTGATTCCGATCCATAGCAACCCTACATAGGGCTTCCGAGGAGCAGCTGGTGAGCTTGAACCATCAACCTTGCAGCTCAAATGGCTTTGCAGTCTGATGCATTAACCCACAGTGGCACAACAGGACTCCTACCCTGCTGTAGCTACTGTGAAAAGGGGTAAAGGATGCATTCAGTCATAATTTGCTATTTAGTAAAAACCAGGAGCTACATCACAGCTCCCTATGATAGAATACAAGATTTTTTTTTAAAGAAAAGTAATACTTCACCTGCAAATAACCATAATCAGAAGACTCATGAATAAGACTTTTTCATTTATTATTTATGCATTAATTCACCAAAATAGTTTTCTTATGTTCTGCCCTATGGTTCATGGAAAGAAGTAAGCTCTCAAAGAGTTTATAATGCAATTGAAAAAATACATATCCTTATGAAAATTCTATGATATCAGATGATCATACATGATGTAAATTAATCAGTATTTGCATTCAGAGGAAAGGTAGGACCTTACGACCTGAGACTCCCTCGGAGTTTGTGGGAATATGAGATGTGGCCGGAAACAGAAGAGGAAATATATTTTGAGTCATTCTTTTGCAACAGTTGTTGAGGTAGGATTGTGCATGGCTTCATGAGGAATAATTTCAGCAATTTTGCTGAAACAGAAGAGCAAAGTAAGGAAAGACATGGGTAATTTTTCCTTCCCTGGATATCTTCATCTCCTTCCTAACTGACATTGTCTGTTGCTAAAGTTTGACAGTTGTAAATGGTTCTTTTTACAGGTGATGTGTTTGACTTGAAATTTGTTCTATGAAAGGCACTACATTCTCATCTAATTAGGATCCGTGAGATGAGCCAACTGGCACATTCAGATCATACTTGCTCTTTAATATTAACATAAAACTAAGAATAGCAATTTGAAAAGGAGAATTTAAATAGAGAAATTGATCCCCATCAATTGAGCATTATAAAGACCATGAGGGACGATAAACCTAGGAACAGAACATGAAATACCTAAGGAGATTATTGAATATGTTTGAGGAGTATCTGACACGTTCTCTGCAGAACCTATCCTAATCTTCAGAATTTCCCATGGAGCACTTAATTTAAAGGAGAGCTTCTTTGTGATGAATGTGAGTTTCTTTCAAAAACTGATTTTGTTCCAGAAGAATCTAGTGGCTTTTAGAGACCAGATACTGACTGGTCGTGAACAATGAATTTTAAACAAGATTTATGACTTGAGGGTGCCAACATTGATTCTTCCTCTCACTTCTTCCCCAGTAATTCTGCCAAGCCCTCTTCTCTAGAACTTGAGATAATATTGTTGTCACATTTAGAATTTTTCTTCATCAAGAGCAGTGTTTTTGTTCATTGTGATCTAGTCGGTTCCTACTCATAGCAACCCCTGTGTAGGGCTTCTGTGGAGCTGCTGGTGGGTTTGAACCACCGACCTTTTGAGTCGCAGTCCAGTACAGATTGATTAAAGAAAGTATTATTGTTGGTTGCTATCAAATCAATTTCCCAAGTAGCAGTGTAGAACTGCCCCGTAGGGTTCACTGAACTGTAGTCTTTATGGGAGTAGATCACCAGGTTTTCCTCCCACAGAGGTGTTGGTTGTGCTTGAACTAACAACCTTTCAGTTAGCAGCTGAGCACGTAACTGGTACACCATTAGGGATCCTTGGTTAAATGGTGGAGTTGGGAGGAAACCACTACAAGAAAGAATTGAAGATACTGTTTGTTCGTTCAATAATGATCTTCAAGAAAAGGAAGTGATGTAAACATGGCAGATAGCAACTGTTAATAAGTCATCCCTCTCTGTTCGGCTTTCAAAAAATAGAGAGATGCTATTATACCTGAAATTTAACTGGTGGTTGTTGCTAAGTAACACAGAGTCTGTTCTGATTCATAACAACCCTATATAGGGTTTCTGAGGAGTGGCTGGTGGGTTTGAGCGTTCCATCTTGTGGTTAGTAGTTCAGTTCTTATACTACAGTGCCACACCAGGACTCCTGAAGTTTAGGTTAATGATCAGAAAATCTTAGAAGTAGTTAATTGAACTCTTAAATTATAGCTCGGATTTTTAAATGGAGTAGGCAGTCACATGGTCATTCATAGTGTATCTATGAAGCTTTACCTTGCTGCAAAAGGTGGATTGGACGTGGGTTTTCAATTTGTATTACATGAAATCTGTGAGTTTCTCAAAACACAGACCAACGTACACGGGAGAGCCAGCAGGAGTGCCCTTCAGCTGTGTCCACTAAAGCATTTAACTGCTAATATCGTTCTTCAATGGACAATTCCATTTACAGAACGCATTTTGAGGCTGAAAGAAATTGTTTCAAGATAATGGGACTGTGAAATCCCTGGGGATTCTTCTAACATTGGGAGCCTATGGGGAAAAAAATGTATGTATGTATGTATGTATGTATATATATATATATATGTATATATACTAAAATATGTGTGACTTTTGGGAAGTGTGGTCTAGGCACATAAGCAGAAGTCAAATACCCTTGTTGGGGATGGTTTCAGAAAAACCCATGCTGTAAGTGAAATAAAACTGTCCTCCTCTCCATAGGGTCCTTGCATTGGGAATCAGCAGAGCCTGGCTCACAGCAGGCTATGGGATGCAGTTGTCGGCTTCCTCCATGTGTTTGCTAACATGCAGATGAAACTCTCTCAGGTACTGTGGCCCTTCCCTGCACATGTCATTGCTAAATCCATTCCCACCACTTGAGATTCCTGTTTGTGAATGTGGCTGCTGGATCCAATGACTGGAATAGCCAGACAGATTAGCTCTCATCTTTTAAACTAAGGGCTGAAATGGGAGATGAGGAATGAATGGCTCCGAGGGATGGGGGATACCAGACAGGCTTTTGCATGGATGCAGCTCCCTTCCTTGTGTCCACCAACCTGCCCTTGACATAAATGGCTCCACTCTTGCTTTTTCATAAAGCTAATTGTTTTTGCTTTCTTTGTTTTGTCATTTATAAACACCATAATCCAGACCTTTTTAGTCTGCCAAACGTCTGCATGTCTCTGTCATCCATGTGTTCTCCTCTCTCCCCTTTGCTTTCCCCGGTCTCTGCCTCACCTTCCCACTCCCCATCTCTCTGGCAAGATAAATCAGAATTACTAAGAGCATTTATGATGAACAAATAAATGTAGCATAAGTAGTTGTCGATCGCCTCTCTCCATGGCAACACATGAGGGAGAATGAATTTCAGGATGTATTTCAGGCTGATGAGAGTAACATTTGCAGCGTTAATTTAAATAATGTGTACCTACAATCTTTCAGAACTGTCACATCTGCCTTCTCTCTTCTGGAATGTGCTATGTAACCCTTTCATTTTTCCCCTTTTGACTCTGGCCTTATGGGAGGAGAAAGTCCTTGGGTGGGCAGATAATTTGGCAGTAACATGTCCACTCCTATCTCAGCCAGGGCAGTGTGGTGTAGAGGCTCAAGAAGCCAGAACCTTGGCCCTGCCACCTGCGCACTAGTGACTTAGAGAGTCACTTCGTCATTCTGATGTTTGGTTTCATTATTTATAAAATATTGAGAGTTAAGATAAAAGACTGCTGAGGTCTCTCCCAGCTCTAACATTTTATGTTTTGTGGCACAAGTCACAGGTGGGGAGGAAATCCCTCTGAAATTGGAAGGGCAAGGGAAAGATTTTTGTCTTTTTCTGAGAGAGTCTGTAAAAGAAATGTGGCCCAGAATGCATTTTTCAGCCTCACTCTCAGATTGTCCGCCTCAGATCTTCCAAGGATCATTTTCCTTCTAGGACACAGAGTGTAAAGTAAAGAGCTAACTTGGCAATGCCTGTCTGCATTGCTGAAATTAAAACCAAACAGACTAGTATCAAAACCATCCAGAGGAATAGCTTTGATTCTGTAATATCTTAAGGGACCAGTGGTACCCAGATCACCACCAGCTAGAATCAGGAGAACCTAAGTTAATTCCGAAAGAAAGGAGAACACACTTAGTGGATATTACCTTGATACCATCATCAGATTACCATAGTATTCCCATAAAGTTCATTGTATAGAATTCTCTAGTATAAAAAACAGTGCCATTAATGACTACAGCTATCTAAAGGCCCTTTGGTGGATTGGATTAGTCAGCAATTCAGACAATAATTGGTATATCTGCCACATTGCACTAATAAAAGGAAAAATGTAAAGGGGCTCTATTGGATAAGTCTACTGGATGAGTCTCCTGCTGCTATGAACAGTGGCCAAGCCATCCTCGTTCACAATGAGAAGGAAGCTCATTCTTGAGATGGATGCTGCCTTCAACTAACCTTTCCAGAGCAGACTCTTCTTGCTCACTGCCCTGTACTTTGCTGAGGGGTCAGATAGCTCAGGGATATCTCCTGTTTCTGTTCTAGGATTCCAGTCAGATCGAGCTGCTGAAGGAACTCTTGGATCTCCTTCAGGACATGGTGGTGATGCTTCTGTCCCTCCTGGAAGGTTGGGCTGTTTGGTATAACTAGGCATTCACACAACTGTAATTGGTCTGAGCACTAACCGTACTGATCATGCAGATTATCCTTCTGGCAGGTCATTTTTACCGTACCATATTGGTTAGAAAGTCAAATTTTTAGAAACAAACAGACCAACAAAATGAGTGAGGGGCACATGGTCTGATGGACAAAGCCTGAAACCAACTCATTTTATTTATATCAATAGGAAAGCCAGAATGAACTGGGGAAAACCTCCAAGCTTCGCTCTTCCCTACCTCCTCCCTCTCCCCATTGCTTTTCAATACATCTGGCTGCCAGTGTGTATGCCAGCCATCTAGTTGGGCACCCTCCTAGGTCTAAGGGGATACAAGGGGCACCACCTATCCCTGTGTGTCCCCAGTAATCTGATAATGAAACCACTCCCAGGCCTCATGCCAGATCAAAGGCAGTGGTGTGGCCATTTCCTCCCACCCTTTGTCTCTATCCCCCTTGGCTCCTAGTGGTGTAGTCTTTATGGCTTGCTGCTCCCTCCTACCCATTTCCAAATCTTCATGGTCAGAAAAGAGCTGATTAATTTGACACAGAAGTCTTTTAAAAAATAACTACGTCTCCTGTTACCTGCTGGTGTGGGTTTATTTATATATGTGTATGTGTGTGTCTTTTTTGAACCTGCCTCACAGGGAATGTGGTAAACGGAACTATTGGCAAGCAGATGGTTGACACACTGGTAGAGTCATCTACCAATGTAGAAATGATCTTGAAATTCTTTGATATGTTCTTGAAGCTTAAAGACTTAACCAGCTCAGAAACCTTCAAAGAATATGACCCGGATGGTAAGGGGATTATCTCCAAAAAAGAATTCCAGAAGGCCATGGAAGGACAAAAACAGTATACACCATCAGAAATTGACTTTCTCCTTTCCTGTGCAGAAGCTGATGAGAATGACATGTTTAATTACATTGATTTTGTAGACCGGTTCCATGAGCCGGCCAAGGACATAGGATTTAACGTAGCCGTGCTACTGACAAATCTTTCCGAACATATGCCACATGATTCTCGTCTGAAGTGCCTGTTGGACCCAGCAGAGAGTGTACTGAATTACTTTGAACCCTACCTAGGACGCATTGAGATCATGGGTGGGGCCAAGAAAATTGAACGTGTTTATTTTGAAATCAGTGAATGCAGTCGAACTCAATGGGAGAAGCCGCAAGTGAAGGAATCTAAGCGACAGTTCATCTTTGATGTTGTCAATGAAGGTGGGGAACAAGAGAAGATGGAATTGTTTGTGAACTTCTGTGAGGACACAATCTTTGAAATGCAGTTAGCATCTCAGATCTCTGAATCTGATTCCACCGACAGGCCGGAAGAGGAGGAAGAAGACAGTGAAGATTGCTGTACATTAGAAATGGAGAGTGATGAGGAGGAAGAAAAGTCTTTTGAGTCTGCCTCTGCCTTTGCCATGGCCTGTGCCTCAGTGAAGAGAAATGTCGGCAATTTTCTGAAGAGGGCAACCCTGAAAAATCTGAAGAAGCAGTATCGGAAAGTGAAAAAGATGACTGCCAAAGAGCTGGTGAAGGTGTTTGTCTCTTTTTTCTGGATGTTGTTTGTAGGGCTGTTTCAGTTGCTCTTCACTGTCTTGGGAGGGATTTTTCACATCCTCTGGAATACGGTGTTTGGAGGGGGCCTTGTAGAAGGAGCAAAGAACATCAGAGTGACCAAGATTCTGGGCGACATGCCTGACCCAACTCAGTTTGGAATTCATGATGATGTTCTGGAGAATGAGAGGGCAGAAGTGACGGATGCAGGTCTCACGACTGAGCTGGTACACTTCATAAAGGGTGAGAAAGGCGAGATGGACATTATGTCAGATCTCCTGGGGCTCCACCCAAAGAAAGAAGGCAATGTAAAGCATGGGCCCGAAGTGGGTTTGGGTGACCTTTCCGAGATGATTGGCAAAGATGAACCCCCTACGTTAGAGAGTACTGTACAGAAGAAAAGGACAGCACAGGTAAGCAAAATGTGTTTCTATCATCTTTCTTTATCCCCAGAAAAAGATTTGCCATTGTGTCAGAAAATCAGTACTGATACCAACTGCTCAGGAGCCAACTTGGTATTACACCGTGGCTCGGCTTTGATTACATTGACCTTATAATTTCAGCTCAGTCATGTCTGGGGAGATCAACACTCAGATGACTGTTTCACGGTCTGAATGGTCTTCCAGTATAAATGGTCCTCATCTTACTTCCATACCTTCATTATAAAGTTAATTCTCATGGTGCAAAGATTCAGGCAGTGCTTGGAAAGCATAGGAAACCAAGTATAATTCAAGAGGAGACCTTTCTTGGGAGAGAGTATTTCTGCAGTGTCTTTAAGGTGTGCAGATGATGTCATATGATTTAACACAGCCTCCCAGAGCGTTTTAACAGGGTTGGGGTGCCTTTATCCTGTGATGTACCCACTATCCAATTTGTACTTGGATTCAATCAACCAGATTGCACTTAGCTAGGAGTATTTTAGAGCTCCTTGCCCGGAAAAGATTCAGGATCTTCCCCTCTTGTGGCATCCAACTCAGCAGTATCACTGTGGCACCAAAAGCATATGAAAGACGTGTGAGGAGATTATAGCCTAAAGAGAGCTTTTATTCTTTCATTCCATTGATAATTAATGGTAATATGTACAAGGCACCATTTTAGGCTCTGAGAATAGAGTGGTGAATGAGATAATTACTTTAAAGTAATTTTAATACAAAAGATGAAAGTATTTATAAATAAAAAATTGGGCTCTTCTGACCTAGTGGATGTTTGGGAGAGAGTGTCCCTGGATGAGGACTGTGAAGACAGTGTGACTTGGATGGAATGGGGAAATTAAGCCCTTGTTCTAGCAGGACGCTCACTCCTCTTGAGCCAATAGGGCTGCTGAACGTCCTTGGAGCTGTTACCCAGTGCAGCCTGCCTGGTAATGCATGGGGTCAGGTGCACAGCTATGCACACCGCCCCCACTCCAATGGGACTGGTCCCAGCCCAACTGTCTCCTTGCATCCCCCATTATTCAAGGTACCGTGCTGCCAACCCATTTCAACTACTCATCACTGGATTAGAAAATGTTTTTAAAAAAATAAAAGGTGTCAGGTTATCTCATCCAGACTGCCCTCCCCAGCCCCTCAACGGGGGGCATGCTGGGAGGGGGAGGGGTGGGGCACAGGGGGCTGTCCCTGGGGGCATGGCTGGGGGTGGGTAACTGGCAGGGAGCAGGCCAGGCCTGGAGGAGGGTGAGGTGGGACAGCATAGGTTGGGAGCAGGTGTGGTGGCAGAGGTGGGAAGTTAGTGGTAGCCAGGTGTCGGGGGGAGGGATGGTGGGCCAGGGGAAGGAGGCCGGGGTGGTGGTGGTGGTGGGTGGGTTTGAGGGGTAGATATGGGGTGGTAGGGCAGGTGGACAGGTGGGCCGTAGGCTGGTGGCAGGGCACCGTAGGCAAGCCCCTCTGTCTTCATGATGGATGGCACGCTCTGGTAGTCCTGCCCGATGTGTTGGAGCAGGTGGTGGACATGCCAGTCATTCAGCTGTAGGACAGAGGTGGGGGCTGGTGTGGGAGCAGTGGGGGCTGGGCGGGCTGCTGATGGGATCTGGACTTTGGAGAGGTCACTGGTATTCACTGGGCCCTGCAGTTCTGCCTCTCCCAAGGCAGCTGTAAGGGGAGGTTTCTGGTCTGGAAGCGGGTGGGTTGGAGGCAGTGGTGGGTGGGTGCGGCACAATGGCATCGTACTACTACTACCCCATGGCATGGAGGGCATGGGCCTGGAGCACTCCTCAGCCAGGCCTGAGAGGTTCCTACAGATTAGCAGTGACGACTTGGATGCCTACCCTGCATTCATTGAGGACTTTGAGGTGAACCAACTCTATGATTGCAACCGGATGGTGGTCAACTGCTCCACACCAGTCAGCTACTTCCACGTGCTGCACTGGCAGATCCTGCTGCCCTTCCGCAACTGTCTGATCATCTTCACACCCAAATTACTGCTGAGGCACCCAAGTCCAGTTTTGACCAGATGGTGTCTGGGACCAGCTTCCAGAGGGTGATCCCTGAGGATGGGGCCGCAGTGCATGCTCCTGAGCACATGTGACTACTCATCTTCTGCATGGGTTAGGTGTACTATGACCTGGTGAAGGAGCAGAGCAGCCAGGGCCTAGAGGAACAAGTGGCCATCACATGCCTGGAGCAGATCTCTCCATTCCCCTTCAACTCGATCAAGCAGAAGGCAGAGAAGTACCAAGGAGCGGAGCTAGTCTGGTGCCAGAAAGAGCACAAGAACATGGGCTACCCTGACTACATCAGTCCATGCTTCATGACTATCCTGAGCTGGGCATAGCCTATCTGGTACGTTGGCTGTGATCCCGCAGCCGCACCAGCCACAGGAAACAAGAACCTTCACCTGGTGTCATTGAAGAAGTTTCTGGAAAACTGCCTTCAATCTGCAGGCCTTTGAGGGCAAGACGTTTTAGGGCTTGGGAAGGGCCTGCCTGAGTCTTCTCATGCAGTTGGCTGGGGCCAAGAGGGCTGGTGCAGAGGAGGCCAAATGCTCCTGTCCAGGCGAAAGGCACCCGGGGTAAACTGCACTCACTTAGCGATGGAGGCCCAGAAGCTGGCTTCCATATTATGCCAACTTGGGCCTTTGTGTTTATTTTAGGATCTGTCAGAACTAGGAAAGCCAGAGGAGTCTGGGAGAGAGCCTGTCAGTTCCAGAGCATCTCTCAGCTTCACTTTCTTTGCTGTAATTTTATACAAGTATGTAGAATTTTATGAAGATGAAATTGTAGGTACCGTGTATGGTGCTATGGGTTAATGTGCTAGACAGCAAGATCAGTTTGAACTGCAAGGTCCACAGTTCAAACTCACCAGTTGCTCCTTGGAAATTCTATACAGGGTTGATGTGAGCTAGAACCGACTCGACGACACTTAACAGCAACAAACTGGAATGTGTAGGAGGGAGCTCTAGGGAAGGAAGCATGGGACACACAGGCATTTTTATAATATTCCTTTGTTGTTGTTTTGCCCTCTGATGTAGCCCCAGGGCCCAGAACAGGGTTTGACACATAAGTCGGAACTCACTCAGGGACTGCTATGTGTCAGGTTGTATTCCAGGATAGGAGGGGTAAGTTGAAAAACAAGGAAGACAACATTTGGTTTTCATAGAACTTATCTTCTATCTTCAACAAATAAATAGGATTATTATCATTTACAGTGCATCCTAAAATCAATGAACCAGGTGATGTTTTACAGACTGGGCATGGGCCCTACTATAAATAGGTTCATAATGGAAGCTTCTGAGGTGTTATCTAAGTCATGTACTGAAAGATAATAAGATGGCAGGCATGTAAAATGCCAGGGCAGTTCTATTCCAAGCAGAGAATGTGGCTTGTGCAGTGGCTTCGATATAGGGAGAGTTTGGAATGTCCCAGGAATGAAAAGGGTGTTTAGATGTGGAAATGAGTCAAGTAATACAAGATGAGTTGTTGTTGTAGTTAAGTGCCGTGGAGTCGGTTCTGACCCATAGTGACCCTGTACAGAGTTTCCGAGACTGTAAATCTTTACGGGAGCAGAAAGCCTCATCTTTCTACCATGGAGCGGTAAGGAGAGGAAATTTGGGACCAGATCATGTAGGACTGGTATGTCTTTGTAATGAGATTGAATTTTATTCTAAGTGTAGTGGTCATCAGCGCAAGGAGTTGAGGTAGAGTTGTTAAGTGCCGTTGAGTCAATTCCGACCCATAGCTGCCCTGTATAGGGTTTCCAAGGAGTGGATGGTGAACTTGAACCAACGACCTTGTGGTTCAAACTGATATGGCAGCCCATTGCATTAGCCCACAGCACCACACCAAGGAAGACTGAAAACAAGGCAGAAAGCCTGTATGGTCAAAGCTGATTCTGGATAGAATTTGGTTTGACCCCTTTGTTCTTTCTCTCCCTGACACCATATGGAGCAGTAGGATCACTGCCATGGGGCCCTAACAATGCCCAAGCATAAGTTTTATCTTTGAGGTAAATAATAAATAACAGGGCAACTGCGTTTTCAAGGTTGAAGTCTTCGTCTTGGCATCTCTCTGTGGGTGGTGGTGGCGGTGGTTATGTGCCATGGAGTCGGTTCCAAATCACAGCGACTTTGCATAGGGTTTCCAAGGCTGTATATCTTTATGGGAGCAGAAAGCCACCTCTTTCTCCAGTGGAACAGTTGGTAGTATTGAACTGCTGACCTTGAGCTTAGCAGTCCAACTCATAACCACCATGCTACCAGAGCTCCCTGCCATCTCCCTGTAGTAAGCTGAAATAACAGAACACAACGTTCTTTGTTCTACACGGAACAGAAGCACAAAGAGAGAAAAGACCACTGGGACTTAATGACCAAGGAGGAGAACACAGCCAATGAATGAGACAGCTCATCATTGCAGACTTATGGACTGATGATTGTTTTTGTTTAGGCAGCAGAGATGAAAGCAGCATGTGAAGCAGAAGGAAAAGTAGACTCTGAGAAGGCAGAGTAAGTACTTGATCACATCTAGGATTTGAATTGCTGTGTTAGATCTTCACTGTATCTATTTGTTATTCTCTATCATTTTACTGCTTTGCTTTTTATTAATATAAGAAACAGATAACTGTTTAAGCCCTGGACATATTTCTTTTTTTAACCCCAACTATACAATAAACAAGGAGCTCTGGTAACGTAGTGGGTACGAATCGGGCTGCGAACCACAAGGTCAACAGTTCAAAACTACCAGCTGTTCCGTGGGAGAAAGATGAGGCTTTCTGTTCCCGTAAAGATTTACAGCCTCAGAAACCCTATACAGGGTCGCTATGAGTTGGGACCAACTCCACAGCACATAACAACAACAACATACAATAAACGGATTCCTGGTGTGGCACTGTGGGTTAATGTGCCAGACTGCAAAACTGTTTGAACTACAAGGTTGGTGGCTCAAGCTCACCAGTGTCTCCGTAGAAACACTATACAGGGTCGCTGTGGATCGAAACTGACTTGACAGCACTTAACAGCAACAACATACAATAAACACATTGCCTGGGTGTAAGGACCATATTTAATGTTTGTTGTTCTTAAGTGCCATTGAGTCAGAACTGACCTATAGCAACCCTGTATAGGGTTTCCCAGGAACAGCTAGTGAGCTTGAACCATCGACCTCGCAGCTTGAGCCGACATTGCAGTTCAGCGCATTAGCCCACAGAGCCATACCAGGACTCCACATAGCATCTGTTAACCGTGTGAACTTTATAATTCCAGTAGTAGGTCAGAGTCCCACCATCTGTTCAAACACCCACACTTAGAAACTTTATATAAAGCTAATGATGATGATACCTAACATTTACTGAATAACATGCCAGGTTCTGTGATAAAAACACTTTAATAAAATATCTCATTTAAGAGTACCTGTGGGGGGGGGGGAGAGAAAGAAAAGAGGAAGACAGGAATAAGGAGATTGGAAGAGAGAGAGAAATAAAGAGATAGGATTAGTGAGGGAGGAGGGAAGGGGAAGGAGCAGGGAGGAAAGAAAGAAGCAGAGGAAGTGAGAAAGGGACAGAGAAGACAGAGAGAATGAAAAGAAACAAGTCCCGCTTTGAAAACTGAAAACAGAGATGTGAGAAAGCATTTAAAGTCATATTACACAGATACTTGTATTTGTATAGCACTTTATATTGAGCCCCGGTGGTGCAAAGGTTAAGCACTGGCTATTAACCAAAGGTTGGTAATTCGAACCCACCCAGGAGCTTCTCACAAGAAAGACCTAACAACCTGCTCCCATAAAGATTACAACCTAGAAAACCCTATGGAGCAGTTCTATTCTGTCACATGAAGTTACAATGAGTTGGAATTGACTGGACAGCGCCTAACAACAGCAGCAGCCAGAAGTGCAGTCAATAAGAAATAATTCCTGTGGAAAGAAACAAGAGAGACTGTATGGGACGTTCTTCCCTAGGAGATACTCCGCAGAGTTAAAACAGACACTGCACTCAGATTGCCTGTGTTCAGCTATGGCAAATTCGAGAACAACACTGGACCTAGTATATAAACCACATCCATTTTGAGGCTTAGGGTTTCCTAAAGTGGATGATGCCAGTAGTCTAAAACCCAGCATTGTTCAGTAGGGTTGCCACTAGACATGTGTAGCTACGTTAATTAAAACTAAAATGAAATAAAATTACAAATTTCAAAGTTTAAAAAAAAAAAAAAAAAAAGTACCTGTGAGTGCTGCCCTTGAGGCACTGGTTAGGCACTCATCTGCTCTGTGTAAGGCCTGTGGTTCAAGCCTACCAACTGCTCTGCGGGCGAAAAGACCTAGATGTCTGCCCCCATAAAGATTGTTGTTATTAAATACTGTAGAGTCACTTCCGACTCATAGCGACCCTGTACAGGGTTTCCGAGGCTGTAAATCTTTACAGGAGCAGAAAGCCTCATCTTTCTCCCACGGAACTGCTGGGAGTTTCAAACTGCTGACCTTGAGGTTAGCAGCCTGATTCATACCCACTACACTACCAGAGCTCTTCCCATAAAGATTACAGCCTAGGAAACCCTATGGGGCAATTCCACAGTGTCAGATAGGGTTGCCATGAGTCTGAATTGATCCAGTGACACACAGAGACAACAAGAGTCTATAAGTCTAAAGAGTAGGTAGTGGTTATTGCTGTCAGTCGGTTCTGACTCATAGCGACCCTGTATAGGGTTTTCTGGGGCTTTAAATCGTTATGGGAGCAGAAAGCCTTAGCTTTCTCCCACATAGAGGCTTGTAGATTCGACCTTGCAATCTGCAGCCTAACTCGTAACTCACTACACTACCAGGGCTCCTCGGTACTATGATAAGTAGTCGTAAGTATCTACTTATCACTGTATCTACTAGGATCTTTAAACTCCAGAGATACAGATGAAAGTAAACATGACAAAACAATAGCATCATATGTGTGCGGACACAAGCTAGATGGGATGCTCCTGGCTGTTCATCAAAAGGAGTATAAGTAATTGTTGTTGTTGTGGGGTGCCATCGAATCGGTACCAACACATAGTGACCTTATGTACAGCAGAACAAAACACTGCCCAATCCTGGGCCAACCTCACTATTGTTGCCACACTTGAATCCATTGATGCTGCCACTTGGCCAATCCATCTCTCTGCGGGTCTTCCTCTTTTTCTCTGACCCTCCACCTTACCAAACATGATATCCTTCTCCAGCAACTGGTCCCTCCTGACAATATAATCTGAAGTATGAGAGACGAAGTTTGGCCATCCTGGCCTCCAAGGAGCACTCTGGCTGTACTTCTTCCAACGCAGATCTGTTTGTTCTTTTGGCAGCCATGGAACTTTAAATATTCTCCTCCTACACCATAACTCAAAAGCATCAATTCTTCTATGGTCTTCCTTATTCACTGTCCAGCTTTCGCATGCATATGAGGTTATTGAAAATACCATGGCCTGGGTCAGGCCACCTTAGTGTATAAGTAATGGCTACCCTTTAATATTTGTCAGTAGCCCAGTTTTAAATTGTATATAGTTGAATGAATTAGAATCATAATGCACCACATTTACACATACATAATCCTAAGGAAACTCCAACAAATACTTTTTTTAAAACCCGAGCTTTTGTGACATGATTTACAGAACAAACTCACTCATTGTTACCACCTTTTGTGTTTTGTCCTATCCTAAAGCTCATTTTTTGACGTGAATCAATTCTATCCTTCATAAAGGTGGTGGTGGTTGAGAAGCCATCAAGTCGTTTCCAACACATAGTGACCCTGTACAGGGTTTCACGACTTTAAATCTTTGAGAGAGTAGAAAGTCAACTGACTGGCGAGCTCGAACCATGAGCCTTGTGGCTCACAGTCCAGTGCTTGTTGTATGGAGCCACCACGCTCCCCTTCATAAAGGTAGTCTTGCTAATTCCCATAAAGGTTTAGAAAGCAAAATGATTCTGAAGGGGGAAACAATGATGAGGCCTGGTTTCAGAAGAAGAGTACAAGCTTGTGTAATGCATGTATCAGTGACCATGGTTCATCAGAATGGTCGCCACTCAATAAATCTAAACTTGCAGGCACTGTAGGGTGATAAAGACCTAAGATTCCCACTTTCAAAGAATAATTCCATATCCCACCCTCAGAGCCCAGTTTTCTTTTTAATTTGGTCTCCCTTTCTGGGCCAGACCTACCTCTCTTTGCCCACTGATTGGGTTTCTCATTCCTGCAGCATGGAAAACGGAGAGAAGGAGTACAAAGCCAAAGAAGAGGAACAAGCTGAGTACCTTTGGACAAAAGTGACAAAAAAGAAGAAGCGACGACGTGGCCAGACAGTTGAGAAGCCTGGCGCCCTCATGGCCAACTTCTTTAAAGGGCTAGAAGTCTATCAGACCAGGTTGTTGGTAAGCGCTCCAGCCCCGGCCCTCTTCTTCCCAGAGGGGTCAGGCAGAGATCCCTGTCATTTCACTATTTGGCTATTTATGTGTTGTACTCTTTCTCATGCCCTTTCCTCTTAGAATTTATCTGCAATTTCCCTATGCTGTTGGAAAGTTGAGGGAGGGCTGGGGCGGGAAGGATACCATAGAGAAAGTCTCAGTGCTCCAGGTCTTCTGGGCCAGCAGTAAGGACACCCTCTCTGACCTGTTTACCCTCCATGAGAACAGGAACATGTATTTCTAGTTTATCTTTTAGATGTATTATATAAGACATTAGCTGACCCTTGTCAAAAGCTCAGAAAATTTTGAATCTTTGGGCTACATAATTGTTTTTATGTTTCGTGGTTAGGTTTTCACACAAGAGCCCCAAAACTTTATGAGTCCACATACAATCAAACCTCAGTACAACTTGGAGTTGTCTTAGGTAATTTCCGCCTGGGGGTCAGTTACTGATGGCAAGACTACACCTTTCCTGGTCACCATTTTAGTGAGAGAGCCATCTACAAAGATGGGAAGACTGCAGCGTAGAGTTACCTTTTCCAGTCTCTCTCTGCTGATTTGTCTCAATGACAGTGAAAATGGGTACCCCCCTACTCTCCCCTACTGTCCCCTTAGGAAAGAGACAGAGGCCCTGGGGCTGTGACTTACAAAGGGACAAGGACTCAAGGTCACAATTTGGTTGTTTGCAAAGTGGAAGCTGCAAGAGTCTTTTGTGGGCCTAGCTCATTCACAGTTTCCAAATAGATTACTTCCTGTGTGAAGTGATGTTTTAAATAAACACAGACAGAACAGCAACTTCATAGCTGTGTTTGAGTCCTCTGTGCTCATGACATGGATAAGCCAGAAGAGAGTCTTTGGGGCAACATTCTTAGCATTTTTTTTTTTTTTTAAATCAGCATTTCTGGTTCCATCAAGAAGAGAGGTTACAAAGCTCTTCTACTTCTGCCTGTACTTTTCTTTGCAGCATTACCTGGCCAGGAATTTCTACAACCTGAGGTTCCTTGCTCTGTTTGTTGCCTTCGCTATCAACTTTATCCTGCTCTTTTACAAGGTGATACTTCATTCAGGGGTGATTTGCTGAATATATAAAGTGTAACCAGTGTTATGCCCTGTTTCTAGCAAAATTCTAACATCTAATGAATGTTCTAAGATGCTGGCTTCTAAGAAAGAGATGATCTTTAGCAAGGAGAAGAATGGAGAGACGCCTGACCGGAGAAACCAGTGAGGGGCTTGTTTCAATAGTTCAGATATGTTTTGATCATTTAATTCACTCAGTGATTTCTTGACTGCCTACTAGGTTCAAGGCCCTATATTAGGAACTATGAGGTATCTTAAAATAAGTAATAATAAATACAGTCTTAACCTTGAGGAATCACGTAATTGAAAATCATTTTAGTTGATACATGTGATAGAACCATTCTGAAAGAATTTAACATGGGATTGGTTTCTAGATGTGGAAAGAAAGGACTAATGAAGATTTTGAGTGTGGGTACTAGGTATTATATATACACTGTTGTTTTTAAGTGACTTTGAGTCAGTTCTGACTCAGGAACCCTGTATAGGGTTTCCGAGGAACATCTGATGAGTTTGAACTGCTGACCCTACCACACCACACCACACCACACCAGGACTCCATTATACACTGGTGGTACATAATAAATGTTTGTGAATCCATTAATGAGTAGCAGGCCTTGGATTCCTGACATGATCTTTAATAGCTTTTCTATCTCTTGTCTTTTTCCTCTCCTCTCTATAACCATCAATCTGAGTTTTAAAAGAAAACATTGTCTTGTCCATATCAACCTTATACTTAACAAGCTAATCGTTTCCTGCTACTTGTAGAGAAAAAACAAACAAAACTGAAATCTGTGGAAGGGTGTGGCAAAGTTTGTTTTTTAAACACACTGAGTTGAGATGACTGCACAAAAGCCTTCATGGTGGAGGTAGCCAGCAGGCAGTGGGAGCTGCAGGATGAAAGCCTTAAAGGCGTACATTTGGGAGTCCTGTATGTATGAATGGAAGGGTTCTGATAGATGAGTTAAAGAGCTCAGCTGCAAACGTAAAGGTATGCAGTTCACACCTACCAGCCACTGCATGGAAGAAAGCTGAGGGAGCCCGTTTCTATAAATACTCCAGCCTTGGGCGCCCTGTGGGGCAGTTCAGTTATGTCCCATATTGTTGCTATAAATTGGCATCAACTTAACCATGATGGGTTTAGTTTGTTTATGTCAGAATGATAATTTCATGCATAGTGTAAGTGGCATCTTAGAAAGAATGGGAAATGTTTGTGTGTGTGTCTGAGTCTCAGGCATCTCAGAAATTACTCACATTGGCACAAGGACTGCAGCATATGTGGTAAAAAAAAAAAAAAAAAAATTTCTTTCTTGTCAAATGATATGTTTTTAGTCTCTTTAAAATTTTTTTGCAATTATTAGAGATTCTGGGGGGTGGGTATTAATAATGTCGTTGCTGTTGTTAAATGCTGTTGAATTGGTTCTGACTCAGAGCAACCCTGTATAGGGTCTCTGAGGAGTCACTAGTGGGTCTGAACTGCCAACATTGCAGTTAGCTTGTGGCTAGCAGCCCTGTGCTTATCCTACAGCATCACACCAGGACTAGTAATAAGTTAACTAAAACTTCATTTATTCAGCAATGTTGAGTCAGTACTATTTGCACAGCATGTGTTAGAAGTAGCTACCTAGGGAAAGCCCAGTGGCTACAGGCACCTTCTCATAGCTAAAGTGAGTTAATGTCTTGGGCTAGGTCACCGAAGAACCTTTAGAAGAAGAGACAGAGGACGTCGCAAACCTGTGGAATTCTTTCAATGAGGAGGAAGAGGAAGAAGCGATGGTGTTCTTTGTCTTGCAGGAGAGTACTGGGTATATGGCACCAACGTTGAGGGCCCTGGCCATCATCCACACCATCATCTCCTTGGTCTGTGTGGTGGGCTATTACTGCCTGAAGGTAAATTGCTTGCCACTCTGAGTCTGATCTAATTTTTTGAGGGGGAAGGTCAGATATGATCCCAACAGCCCTTTGCTCTCTGAGGCCTTGTCAATAGAGAAGGTTCATCGAGCAGCAGCATTGGTAGCACATGGGTGCTGCTTAGAATTGCAGAATCTTGGGCCCCAACCCTAATCTTTAAAATCAGAATTTACAATTTTTCATGATCTCCAGGTAAACTGTGTGCACATTTAAGTGTGAGAAACATTGCTCTAAGACTCACATTTCAGACACCTCTAGTTGAATTAATACAATTAACATAATTAGACAAAGTCATGTGTGTAGCTAGTAGTGAAAGAATCTTCTGATCTTTGAATTTGTTGGAACTTTTATAAAAATACTTCTCCCCTTGGGACATTCCCACTAGAAAGGACAATCAGGCCAGCCTGAAACAGCTAGAGCAATACAAGATACATCTTCAAAGAAAGATCAGTAGGAAAAAATCCAAAACAAAAATGGCAGTATGATTGGTTACTACAAGAACAAGCAAGGTGTTCACCAGGGAGCCATCAAGGCAAGCAATCAAGTTCCTTCAGGACAAACTCCCCCTCCAAAACTGAAACTCAAAGGAAACACATGAGCAGGCATGTAAGCTTGCTGGTGACCATGTTGGTCTATTGGTAAGTGGAACAGGGGGAAAAGCAGCAATGAAGAAATGAGCTGAGTTCATCCATGCTCCATAGACTCCTGTTGACCTGAAGATGAGAGAAAGAGGAAGGGCTGGTTGGTCGAAAGTGTGATGAGACCTGGGGATTCCTGAACCCATGGACACAAGGACATAGCCACAGAGGACTAGAGCTGAGAGTGAAGCATCCAGTATCCATTTGAGCTCGCCTCAACCGTTTGATAATCAGAACTCAAAGTAGAGAAAGATAAAAACAAAAAATAAACAATTTTTGATAAAGGAAACTAATGTAAATTGCTACAATTTGATGAACTTGACCTATACTTATGGATGCAATAGCTCAAAATACCAACTGAGAGGGAAGGAGTCTTCACATCAAGTATCAATCTTAATCCCCTCTGTATACAGGATAGATAGGGATGGGCAACTTAGACATTGGCTACCTAAAAAATGAGGGGGCAATAAAAGCACAAAGTGACTGGCTTACAAGTTTTCAAGAGGGAGTTTAGTTTAAGAATGTGCCGGGGAAGGTAGAGTCCCTAATGAATAGTTTTCATCTTGTCTAGACAGGTCTGGTGAAAAGAGATGGGGATAAGATTCTTATGATTCAGTAATTGTTATCATGACTAATTGTGACTGTCACAACTGTAAAGGTAGAAGTTTTATAACAAAAATGGGGCATAAGTTTATCTTAACAGTACAGAAACAAAACCCTAGGGCCATCAAGAGAGAAGAGCACAAGTAGAGTGCGGGACCCTATCCAGAGAAGCAGCAACACCAGAGATGAGGACATGGAGAGAGGGAACAGCTGAGGACTCTGGACTCATGGAAAGAGAGAAACCGGGTGCTGGTGGCCAGGAGGCAGGCTTGCAGAATGTGCCCTTTGGTTGTTTAAATTATTATATATTCCTGATCCCCAAAACAAAACAGGGAATGGAAGCAAATACTGTTTAATGATCACAGAGATTGTAATCATTGCAGTGAAAGGATGGTGTAAAGCCAATGTTCTCCCATGTAAACTATCACTCAACAATAAAACTTACCAAAACAAACAACAAAATAGGAAAATGAGCAAGCTTTTTAAAAAAAAACTGAAAAAAAAAATTCTCCCCTTTCAAAATTTTATTAAGGTAAGTTTGAAATATCAGAAGAAAACTTACTGGTGAATTACTCACTTGGTTATATAAGGGGTCTTCAAAAAGTATGTGGAAAAACTCCATTATCTTAATTCCATTCTTTCATGAATTTTTGAATTCCCCTCATATATTGTTAAAGAAGAAGCCACCCCAAACCTTAGTAACTTAAAACAGTAACTATTTTATCTTTGGGTTGACTTAGCACATCTAGAAAGTCCTTCTCCACATTAAGGCACCTGAATCTACAGTCATCTGGGAGCTCAGCTGGGCTGGAATGTCCAAGATGGTACATTCCTGTGCCTGACACCTTGGCAGAGACACCACTGGAAGGCTGTAGGCTCAACTGGGGTCACTAGACGTCACTGTCTGTGTGAACTCAGGACATGTACCCGTCCCTCTGGCCTCTCTCCATAGTCTCTCCAGCAGGGAAGCTACACAACTCCTTACATGACAACTCAGGGTTTCAAAACATGCACAAAAATGTAACCTGCTGGCCTATTTTATGGCTTAGATCCAGAACAGACACAGTGTCATTTCCAGTATCTCCTGTTAGGTAAAGCAAGGCACAGGACCAGATGAGATTCATGACTGCCTAGTGGGTTCAGGGAAGCTGTACAAAGGTATGAATACCAGGAGACCATCTTTGGAGACTTCACTGCCACATTGGTCTTCATTCATTCTGTTGTTGGTATTGTAAGCCCAGTTCTTTATCCACTGTACTGCATTTTTTTTAGGATTTTTTTTTTTTTTCCCCCATTCGCTTCCTAAGAAGTCTCCTTGGCCATATACTATCCACCTCACCATTTTCTCCTATCTTTGTGGACCTCACTTCCAGCAGGGAACTATAGTGTCATATAGAACTTCCAGCTACCCTGACCGACAGGCTGGGTTCCTTAGACTATACTGAAAATGTTACTTTAATGGTAAAAGCACAGGTTCTACCGTCAGGCTCCCTGGTTACACTCACAGCTTTGCCACTTAGTCTCCTGTCACTTCTGTTTGATCATCTATAAAAATGAGTATTGTACAAGCATCAACACTATAAGATTGCTGGGAGGATTATGTTCATTGAGTATGTGTAAAAATACTTAGAACGCTGGACAGACAGGAAATGCTAGAGCAATTAGCTATTTTTCCTTCATTCACAATCCTGAAGCTCAGCTTTGTACAGATGTGAAGACCTAAATAAAAGAGAAATATTACTATTCTAGGAAAGGAAAATGTAAATCTACGTAGAGGGTATACAAACTCTTAGGAGGTTGGAGGGGATGCTGCAGGTCCCAGAATTAGTACTGCTCCACAACTTAATGTAGTTGTTGCTAATCATAGTTGTTCCAGAGTACAGTGCACATTAGCCAAAGCAGCTTTACCTTTGTTCCCTCTCCTGCACCATCCATTAGCCACCAGCAACCATTGATTCCTCACAGCGTGCAGTGCCTATAGGGGTATTTGCTACTTTCTTGTCATTAGATTTCCTTGGTGCCATTTTAAAGAAAGAGGGCAAGAGTTAACTTAGCAACTCTTTTTTGCCTTTTTGTTTTAGAAATAAAGGAGCAGTGTGGGGCCTTTGGAAATCATGAACTTCCAAAATGAGTTGTTAGAAGCAGCAGTGTGTGAAGGGTACCAGCTTCTTAGCTGAATGAGAAGCCTAGCTGTATCCAATCAGCTTTTCTGGCAAATGGGGCTCTGGTTTTTCTGACTTCTCATTCTCTGAGATTTCAGCAGTATCCTCTGACTAACTACTCTGTCCATACTTAAAGAGTGTGAGTTTTCTAACAATTGCAATGAGTGGATCATTTTCCCATCCCTTTCAAAGTTACAATCCTTAGAGCACAAGGCGTGATGACAGTAGGAGACAAAAATGTGTTGGGCTGCCTGGCAGGAATTCTTCCAGTAAGAATCTCACGAGGAAAATTCTAATGCCAAAGACTGTGTACCCAGTCTAGTGAAGCCTCTCTATCAAACCCTGTTTCATTAACCAAAGCCATGAAAGTATCAACTGAAGGAAGTTAGAACATTTCATCATATTCCTGTGGCTGAACAATATAGATAGGATAGTTTCTTACCCTTTTAAGTCTTTTCATCTCCAGCATGGGAGTCTTAGGAGACCTAACACGTTTGGTCCTGGGATTCATCTAAGTATGGCCTGCTCAGTTGGATGGGACAGTTTGCATTACTTAGTAGGATGGTCCAGTTTGTAGTACTATCAGCTGTTTATATCAAAGTTTAAAAAGTGGCCCCAATCAGATCAGCTTTTGAAGATGGGTGTATATTAGCCAAAGGCAATTGAAGAGATTTGGCTTTGGTCCCACAATTAAGCTCCCCAAACCCCTTGCCACAGAGATACGTACCTTTAAGTTGATTGGTTAATTTGTTAAATGCCCAGGAGAGCAAGCTTTAATCAAAAAGTCCTCTCTAGTAACCCAATCTTCCCATTTCTAGGTCCCGTTGGTGGTATTCAAGAGAGAAAAAGAAATTGCCAGGAAGCTGGAGTTTGATGGCCTGTATATCACTGAACAGCCATCGGAAGATGACATTAAGGGCCAATGGGATCGCTTGGTAATCAACACGCCGTAAGTGCCCCACCCCATGCCTAAATGGAAAAGAAACTACTATAAACAGAATAAGTCTTCCCTCATCAACCTTGAAAACGGATTAATACAAACCCTCCTTTGGTTTCTGGGAGTTTTCTCCCTTTGCCTTCTCAGTAGCCTGTTGCCCCTCATAAACTTGTATGTACCTGTAAGGATTTAGTAAGAGGGAGATATTATCAGGAAGTGCTGAACGTGTTTGATTAAGACCAGAGGATCAGTCCAGTAGTACTGTGACTGGTTTTTCATATTTGAGTCATACAGAGTGAGTTGAGGGCTTAATTGGCCCCAGGGTTTCGAGATCAAGCTGATCAGCATCTTTCGAGTCTCCATCTGATGGCACTGCAGTCCTATAGTGTCACCCTACGTAATGTCTCTTCAAACACCTAACCTGTGAGAAGAGAACTTCTCCCACCTTAATACTGAAAATATTCCCAGCTTAGCTGGCTGAACTAATTCTCAGAGGCCGTTTTATGGGCAGTTAAGGCCTGATTTCACGATCTGTGGATAAGCTACCTTGGTAGGTACATGGGAGTATTACTGGGCTGGAAAGATTACTGATTCTAGAGGCAGAGAATTGGGGTACCAAGTAGCTCTGCTGATTAGTGGCCTGTGAACTTGGACACGGTATTCACATTTTCTAAGCCTTGGTTTACTCAGTGGTTTAGAGACAAGACTACCATCTTCTGTAGCTCTGGGAGACTTAAGGAATATAGAATATTTAAAACTAACAGCATACATGTTATACAGGGTTCTTCGGGCACACCATACATACAACTCCTTGCATGCACGTTAGTTTCCTAGGCGCACTGTTTACATGGGTGTAAGTGAAAATGTTATGTGTGTCAAGTGCTTGGCATGGTTATTGGAATGTAGTAGTGGGCATCCACTGTTAGTCCTGTCCGTCCTTTCCCCACAATTGTTCCAAAGATGACCAAACCATTGGCGAAAGTAGCAAATGTTCTGCTGTTTTTTGTTAAGTTCTATGGAGTCGGTTCCAACTCATAGTGTGACTCTTCACAGGGTTTCCGAGGCTGTAAATCTTTACAGGAGCAGAAAGCCTCATCTTTCTCCCACGGTGCAGCTGGTAATTTCAAACTGCTGAGCTTGCGGTTTGCAGCCCAATTCGTAAACACTATGCTACCAGAGCTCCTTTTGCTGCCAAGTTGGTTCTGATTCATAGCGACCATGTATAGGGTTTCTCAGGCTGAAAAGCTTTATGGAAGAAGAAAGCCTCAACTGTCTTCCATGGAGTGGCTGGTGGGTTTGAGCTTTTGACCTTGTGGTTAGCAGTCCTGTGTTTATGCTACAGCACAGTTACAAGATAAACTACTGTGGTGGGGAGAAAAAAAAGTAAAGAAATAGGGCTAGACTGGTGCTGTGGGTTAATGCACTGGACTGCAAAGTCTGTTTGAACCGCAAGGTCGGCGGTTCAAGCTCACCAGGTGCTCCTCAGAAACCCTATACAGAAAAAAAAGAGTTAAAAAAAAAAAAAACAGGGCTAAATATATAAACAAAAGTGACTGTATTGAAACTCTGAACTGTGCCAACTAAGACATTTTTTTGTTAAGTGCCATTAAGCAGATTCTGACTCTCAGTGGCCTGGTATTAGGTTTCTGAGAAGCAGTTGGTGGGTTTGAACCGTAGACTTTGTAGTTAGCAGTCCTGTGCTTATTATCCTATAGTGCCACACCAGGAGTCCTACAGGACTAGAAATAATAACCCTGACCTCTGGGGGGAAGGGGAGAGGTAATTGCTACTTATTCAAAGTTGATGAAGTAAGGTGTAACTAAGCCTTTTCCACAAACTCTACAAAGACGCTTCACTTAAAAAGGAAAACGTGAGCATGCCCAATACATCACACGTGTTTTCCTGCCTGCAGGCCCCTGCCAGTCTTCCCACATAAAGAAGGAAAACGAGTAAGCCAGTTCCCGACCCTGAACCCTGACATTCCACAGATTGTGGACACTGTTACACACTCTCTCTTTTATAAGCTTTCTGCAGTTAGCACAATGCATGGCTCAGTGTCACAAAGTAATACGGCCTCAAAGTCCCAAGAAAAAGGCAGTGCGACGTCTAGAAATATATCCTAAGGAGATAGTGGCAGAAGTACATTAAAATGTCCCAACGGGGATATTTAAAAAGGTTTTAAATTATAACAAAAGTGCTTGAACTGCTGTAAATGTCCATGAATTAGAGAAATATATAAATAGCTGTGTCTTTTTTTTTTTTTTTTTTGTATACTCACCTGTCCCTTTTTTTCATCATAATGGCATCGGTATGTAAAGTGCTTTGTAACCTGCTTTTACCATCAGCTGTGTGCCATGGATAGCTATCTTACTTTTAATTTTGTTAAAAATATATACAGAATGTTTGTGTTCATTTTAGAATAATCCACAATAGTTAAAAAATAGCACATTGCTAAAAACTTCCCAGTTCTTGGCAAATCTTCCCCTGCCCCCAGCTAACTACTCTCTTGACGCTGTTGCCATGACCCTTTATAGGGTTTCCAAGAAGCAGCTGGTTGGTTTGAACTGTTGACCTTGCGGTTAACAGTCCGGTGTTCATCCTACAGCACCACAGCTGGACTTCCTGCTGGCATTAGTGATATTTGTTTCTTGTTTTAGTTTATAGTTTTACCACTTTGGTATATGTTTCATTTCTCTATTTTCAGTCTTAGTTAAGTAGACTCATACTGTATGCATTGTTTGGTATCATCAGTGTTTTGTTCAACATTATTTTTGGGCAATCAGCTATGGTGACTCTGACCTTCAATCAAGGCTTGAGTTCCCCACTGGGCAAGAAAAATACCAGAGCAAATCAAAGACCCAGATACCCAAACCAGAACATTTCTTGTTTGCCTTGATGTTAAGTGCTTCCCTTTTTTCATTTTCTGTTTCAGATCTTTTCCTAATAACTATTGGGACAAGTTTGTAAAGAGAAAGGTATGCTTTGTCAATGTGGGTGAGTTCCATTGCAACAGGTTTTGTCTTTAAGCTATGTTGTTGTTGTTAGGTGCCATTAAGTCAGGTCTGACTTAGAGGACCCGGTACAATCGAATGAAACACTGCCCGGTCCTGCACCATCCTCACAATCATTACATGTGAGCCCATTCGGCCATGTGGTCAGTCCATCTCATTGATGGTCTTCCTCTTTTTTCACTGCATGATACCCTTCTACAGGAGATTGGTTCCTCCTGACATGTCCATATACAAACATAAATAAATTTGATGTTAGTCTTCCTGATATCTCAAGATGAGTGAGTCCAAGTAGGGGTTGTATAAGAATGTATGTAGGTTTCTGGCTTCATTCCTAGACTCATTTGTTTTAAGCAGTTTGATACAATCATCGGGGTTTCTGCCTTTATTTTCCCGTTGCACTTTGAGTCACACCTTAGAAGAGCCAAGAACTGAATAAATACCCTGACAGTGCTGGCCCCAAAGTCACACTGTCATCCTCTCTGCTGTAGGTGATCAACAAGTATGGAGATCTCTATGGAGCAGAACGCATTGCTGAACTCCTGGGTTTGGACAAAAACGCCCTTGACTTTAGCCCAGTAGAAGAGACAAAAGCTGAGGAGGCTTCTCTGGTGTCATGGTACAGAGCTTAAGGATCCTAAAGTTGGTCTAAAATAAATCCTCGTGTTCAGAAACTGTAATCTTTTGGTGTCCTAGGCTCTCGTCTGGCTTAGGTTCTAACATATTGGGAGATCACGGCTTTTCAATTTTTAAAGAAGATCACTTCCTATACCCAATACCACTGAAAGAGAAAAACTAATTAGAAATTTTAAATGTGTCATTCAGTCATTCTTTGTCTCATGGGGAAACACATGTAACTTGCTAAAACTGAAAGACATATTTAAATTATTAAACTGGTAAAGGGGACTTAATTTCTTTCCCTTATGAAACCTTTAATTAACTTTAGACATTTATAAGTTTTGATATTGTTTTCTTTAGGTTAAGTTCTATGGACATGAAGTACTATATTTGGAAGCTGGGTGTTGTTTTTACTGACAATGTAAGTATCGCATCTAGAAAACCAAGATTCTGTATTGTAGGTTCAGGGATGCTAGTACATTGCCACAAAGAAACAAGCTATGGAGGATTGCTCTTCTTAGAGACAAAGCTGCTGGGTAGACGGGTTTCATTTCCTGGGCAATTCTCAGGCCAACTCACAGCACCTCAGTACTAATTAGGTGCTAGATTCCAGCACTTGATTTCCCTCTATTCTTACTGTCTGCCCCCACAAAGGAGAACAAATGGTTTAATGGACGCATCCCAAGGCATAAATGAAAAAAACCAACCTGCTAAGTTCCTTCTCTTTCCATAGTCCTTCCTCTACCTTGCCTGGTACACAACCATGTCATTCCTGGGCCACTACAACAACTTTTTCTTTGCTGCTCATCTGCTGGATATCGCAATGGGTTTCAAGACATTGCGGACCATTTTATCATCTGTAACTCACAACGGCAAACAGGTAGGGCTTGTGTTTATACAGCTGTGGAACAGAATAGACCTAGATACGAATAGAAATATGTGGGGGTGGGGTTTGCGGAACAAGTTCTTTGATAATATGTAGGAATGGGTCATAGTATATATAATATATATTTCTTGCCCAAACATTTGGATTAATAGTTACTGAAAAATTATAGCCCTTTAAAATTGAATTGAAGGCATCACCAAGGCCCAAATTCAAAAACCCTTAACATTAGGATCAGGGGTTCTCAATCAGGAAAGAGAAGAAGGGAGGAGCGGAGCAGACAGATAGGTGATGAAGGGGAATGACAGTCATATCAGGGTTGCTGTGGAGACCTCTCGTAGACCTACCTTTTTCCTCCATGGATTCTAATACACTTGCTTGGGGTTAACAAGTAGGTAACAGTAATTCTAAAACTAGGTAATTCTGATATGTGCCTTCAATTAAAAAACACTGATCTAGACCTACTATTGATAGCTATTACTATCACCAATATCATCAATATATCCAGTCCCTCCCTAGATTAAAATCTTTTAATGGCTATTCCTTTACCTACAGATTCAAACTCCTTAGCTTTTCAAATGCATGAATGAAACTTCCTCATGCGAATCTCTAGGACTTTGTGAGAGTGAAGAAAAAAAGTAGTTAAAATGTGCTCAGCTTGTCCCATGTGCCAGTACCATGACAACTCAAAGTACCACCTTGTAAAGTAAATGTTAAGCTCACTTTACAGCTAAGGGAACTGAGGTTCAGCAAGACCATGTCTCACGAAAGACCACACAGTGCCTAACTAGCACAGCTTAGATTCTAACCTGTTTCTTCATGGTGCAAACCTCAGGTTCTTTCTCTTTTCCTAAACCCAGCTGCTTTATGTGTGGTCTGCTGTCCAGGTTTGGTAAATCACTGCTAATCACTCAAGAGATAGATGCCTGAATGCAGGTGCTTTCTTTCCGTGCTCACACCCACCCACCGTGTGTAGCATCTTGAGGATTGAGTCTGTCTCACTGACCTTAACTTCCTCAGCTCACTACCTGGTCCACAGCATAGGCTAGGTGAGCAGGTCCAGTGTACACCCCGCCCCCCTTAAAGTGCTGACTCCACTAAAAGTCTGGCAAGAAATTGTCCTATAATTCCTGCAAAGAAGCTCGGCAGATTTCTTGGTTATAATGATTTCAAAGTTGTGACAATTATCCAGCCCATGGTTATTTATAAAATTACTATAACCTAAGGATACCTACCTACCACAGGAGAAAGATGAGGCTTTCTGCTCCTATAAATATTTACAGCCTCGGAAACCCTGTGCAGGGTCGGTTGCTATGAGTCGGCACCAACTCCATGGCATGTAACAACAACAAAGGACACCTACCAGTTAAAAGAGCTTATCGTTTATTTAGAAGCAGCTTTACAGTACAAGCTGTACTGTGATTCCTCTGTTTAAAACAAAATGCTTCTCAAAGCACCTTTACTGTTCAATCCTTCAATACTTTTGGTGTTTGATGGCAGAGTATTTATGTGGGGCATATGTACTCATTTGCCCTAGTAGGATTGTTTCTCTTCATGGTCTCATCTCATTCCTGGTTTTCACTGCCACCTTGTCATCTTTCCCCACCGTTTCCTTCAGCCTCAAAGGCACCCTTCAACATAGATCAAAGCCAGCATTCTTTTCCTTGTCTGTCTTTCTTCTCCACTTCCCAGTTAGTTCTGACTGTAGGTCTCCTGGCTGTCGTGGTTTATCTCTATACTGTGGTGGCTTTCAACTTCTTCCGCAAGTTCTACAACAAAAGTGAAGATGACGACGAGCCTGACATGAAGTGTGATGACATGATGACGGTGAGGCCACCACTGGGAGGAGGGCTTGGGCTGACAGGGACGAGAATACAGACGTCTTATCACAGAGGGACACATACCTGGGCAATAGACAAGGGATGAGAAGAGTTTTCATTACCACTTGTTTCATGCTTAGTTGGATAGGAAATGTCATGGAAGTCAAGCTTTGATTCATAGTCTCTGAGGACTGGAGGATAGAATCCTAGGAAATCTGCTAGTTGATTAGCAGGGCTTCTTCGGGGACATCCACCAAAAAAACACTGGACTGCAAGGTCAGTTTGAAGCTTGGAAACCCTGTACAGGGTCGCTGTGAGTTGGAACCAACTCAACAGCACTTAACAACCGTCATCCCTATAGGATAAAGGCCATATAGCAGTAGGGTCAAGTTATAGTGTCTGCAAAGCATGGCTCAGGGTGAGCCTGAGCCCATACGTGTGTTCTTAGAAACCAGAGTTGAGAAAAAGAACTTGAGTGTTGAGTCAGTTGACAGTGAAGGGACACTGCCCCAGCCTGTGTTCATTTCTTAACACTTCTGGGCTAAAACCTTTCTTGGGACTAAAAGCACCAACCCATATTCACACTGCTCTTTGTTTTGTCTTGACCCTCTGAGTCAGGTGAAGAGATGGTAAGTACCCTGTTTTGATTGGTTGCCATCAAGTCAGGGCTACCCCATGTGTGCAGAGTAGAATTGCAAGCATGTGAACTTTCAGAAGATCAGCCTGCCTGTCTTCCAAGGCACCTCTGGAATGGGTTCAAACCACCAACTTTTCAACTAGCAGTCTAACCATTTAACTTGCACCAGCCAGGGAAGATAGAGGAGAAAAATAAGGGAAAACAATTGCCTAGCATAAGCCATCAGAGAGCTTAAAGATCTTTTTTGTTTTTTCCTTTTCTTAACTTTAAAAGAGGGTGCTTAAAAAAAATCATGGATAAATGGAATTGAAAGGTAATGGGATTCTTCCATGAATTTTAAGTATTTATATTAGAAACTGTTTTAAAGCATAAGTGTAACGATAATCTTTTAATCTCTGTAGACCTCAAACTGACCAGAGAGTAGAGTTGGTAACTTTTTGCTGTGGTGGTTTATTTCTTTACATGGTGTTTTTCAACTGTATACTTTATTGAACATCCATACGATCAGATCAATCTTACTAAGAAATAAACCTCTGCTACCTTGACCTGAATTACCATCATTTTCCTTTTCTAGTGTTACCTTTTCCACATGTATGTGGGAGTGAGAGCTGGGGGAGGCATCGGCGATGAAATTGAAGACCCTGCTGGCGACCCTTATGAAATGTATCGCATTGTCTTTGACATTACCTTCTTCTTCTTTGTCATTGTCATCCTGCTGGCCATCATTCAAGGTATAGTTGCTAATTCAGGTATGAACAGGGTTATACTTAATCACATCTAGTTCGCTCTACCTTCCTGCACCTATGACTTAATAGTTTATAAAGGAGTTTATTAATTCATTTACTTGTTAATTTTATATACATTAAGAATCTACTATAATAAGACAACCTTGGCTATACATACAAAGTGGCAAAAGATACACTTGGCACGGAGAGAAGAATCTTGATAGTCCTTAGAGAGGTTTCCCCACTTCGGCATCATGTTCTGCATCCTGGATCTCTTGCCTGAGGCTAGTCCCATCATTTCTTCCGAGTATCTGAGGTGGGAATAGCCTAGAGACGAGCTGTGTTGAATTTCATTTGACTCAGGCTAAGTTGTGATATTTGTTAACACATCCAGGTATTGAAATCTAATAAGCAGCTTAATGAGTCTCTTATGAGACAAGTCAGGAATGGAATGGAAGTAATATAAAAGAAATATAAAAATTAATAAAATGCCACAACAGGGATTCATCAGTGTGGCGAAAGATGTGGAGGTGGAAGCTAGCTCAGAGAGTCCATGAGGAAGAGTGAAAACAGTGGAATAGAATAGGAGAGAGTCAGGGTAAGAAAAGAGTTTCAAGGAGGAATGAGCAGTTGACAGCAGAAGAGATAACTGCAGAAAAGTGGGAAAAGTAGAAGAGCAACGATGATTGGTCAACCAGAATGTAACGCTTTATTTTAAAAAGAGAGAAATTAGAAAAACAATGCATTTTAATTGTTCAGCCAGATTCACTTTGTCATCATCAATAAAATTCTAGGTCTTATTATTGATGCCTTTGGTGAGCTAAGAGACCAACAGGAACAAGTTCGAGAAGATATGGAGGTAATGCGCTTCTGACTACTAATGATTTCCACGTGCACTTTTATAGCCCTTTATCAAACTTTTTTTACTTAAATAGGTTCTGCTGCTATTTAAGTTCATTGCCATGCACAACTACAAATAAAGCTGTGGTCCCCATCTATCCACTTCTATTCTCTGTGCCCATCATCAAACTCAGTGCATTTCTTGTGCACCCCACTGTCGCCACCCTGTGTGGAAGGGCTAAAAGAATTTTTAAAAAAAAGTTTTCTTATGTTTCTCAATACAGTTAGAGACCTTCATTAAACCCTTTTCCCACCTGCCTGTAAACCCAAACCTAATAATGCCTTTGCTATTTTTGTAGACGAAGTGTTTCATCTGTGGGATTGGCAATGACTACTTTGACACAACCCCTCACGGTTTCGAAACACACACATTACAAGAACACAACTTAGCCAACTACTTGTGAGTATTCGGGTTAAGAGGTTCTTAATAATATAAGCAATTTGTTTTCCATAGTTTCTGCAGAGTCCATTTCTGGCAATTTCTCTGAAAAAGTAGAAGCAATCAGAAAAGAGCTTCTACTAGTTCCCAGCAACCACATGCAGAGAGATGTTTGCTAGAAGCAAGCATAATCTATTACAAAGGCCTGTCCTTCTACTTGAGAATCAGACCCCAGCCTTTCCCATCTTTCCAAGGACACATAACTGCAGCAATTTCTCTACTGGAGTTTTCCTTTCATTATACACATATGGTGCTATTTTTCATCTTAGGAGAAACGAGAATTTTGAGTCCACACCATTAAAAGATTTGATCTTTTCAAGGTCATCAGTGAACCTGCAGGGCCCTAAATTCAGTGTCATATTTCAGGCCACGTCATGTCACCTAGTAATCTCATTCTAAGGTAAAGTACTCAGGAATGAGCTAGTGGTAGTCACGGACTTACGCAACTTTTTACCCTGCAGAATTTATAGAGTATTCCACAATCAAGATTGTTATGGGCTCTCTTTCCAGGCTTAATCCTTGCCCATCGTACTGTACTTGCATGGTCAGTGGTTCAAACTCACCAGCCACTCCTCTCCTTGGAAACGCTATACAGGGTTGCTATGAGTCTGAACTGAGTTGATGGCACTTTAACAATCTTTCTTTAGAATGAAACAGACACAGCCTTTGGGAACGTTTTCATAGTCAAATAGAAGGGCCAAAAGATGTGTTTTTGTCTTCTAGATAGTGAAACGAGAAGACATGAGTTTTTAAAAATAAGTTTAGCCCACTGTTCCAGATCATGAATATCATTTTTTTAATCTCATGAAGAGTTTACATAAGTTAAGGATAGAAGGATTTTATCTGGGTTAGGACTCCCTTCTGTGTCTTCCTATGACAACCACCACACTCTGCATTATTTTCTTAGTCTCTGTCCTCCACTCGCAGAACACCTGAGAGGAGAGAACTGACGCATGAACCTCTCATCCTAAAACAGAGCTTTTTCAAGTAAATATGAGGGGGCTTCCGAAAGGTTGTGTGGGGGGCATTCCCTTTCTCTTTTAATTCCTTTGAAGCCCATTTGTATGTGCTGAGAAAAGATTAATGGCCTAAATTATTACACATTATAAATTGGTCACACCTATGTAATCTTGAGGCAATTAAAACACAATTAGAACTTCTCCTTCTCCTGGGGCTAAGGTCCTCTCTCTCCATCCCCAGTGAGTCTTATTTGTTCTTTCCCTTTCCTTGCCACCACCTTCTCCTTAAGGGCACATGGGGCCTGTGAATGCTGTCTCCAACTTCACATAATGCAAGCTGATCTACCCAGCCTGAAACGGAGCATGACAGAGATGGAGTCCTGGTGTGGCACTGTAGGTTAAGTTAAGCACTAGACTGCAAGCTCTGTAGTTCAAACTTACCAATGGATCCTCTGAAACTCTATGTTGTTCCGTACTGTCGAGTTGGTCCTTACTCAGCAACCCTGTACAGATCCTTGAGATACACAAAGCATTTCCATTTTATGTTGTTATTACGTGCCTTCGATTCTACTCATAGTGACCCTGTTTAAACTGTTGACATTGTGCTTTGCAGTCCAGTGCTGTTCCACAGCACAAAATGATAAATTAGCTTGCTAAAAGTTGTATAAGAGTCTGAGTATACCATTTTATAATCATTTAAATGTAGTCAAAGATTGGGATCCCAAAGGAATTTTCACACAAAAAAAATACTGAGCCCTCTCTTCAGTTCACTTGATAAAATAAGTGAACTTAGATTTCTTAAGCAAAGTATCTGATGCTGTCATTTTCACATTTTTACTTGTTATCCTTATTCCAGGTTCTTTTTGATGTATTTGATTAATAAAGATGAAACTGAGCACACGGGTCAGGTGAGAAATAAAATACCTTAACAATCATGTACCTGTGTTAGATCTTCCCTTAATAGGCAATTCTCTGGGTATTCATTTATGTATGGAAGAACAGTTTCTCATATATATTTCCCTACTGCTTCCTGCCTTAGTAAGAAGTCAGAGAATCTATTATGTATCCAATGGCAACCTCAATCTATTCCAGAAGTCCTCGTGGTTATCATTCTCAGCAAACGCTGGCATTTCTAAACCCTTATGGTTACGGCCTCAGAGTAGAATAGCTGGAGGTGGGAAGAACATTATAGAGAAATATACGATGAGAAGCAGAGTGGGTGGGTGCTGGTTACAAAGATCAGGAGAATCAGAGGAAAGCAGTGCCAGTGAGAATATGTGTCAAATGGAGTCCTGTGACTAAGATAAAGAACAAAGGAGGGAAAAGTAAGTTATTCAATCACTTAATTAAAGGAAGAGGCAGTTGGTTTTCCAGATCTGGCTTTAGCTCAACTAGCATCTGCCCAAGCTAGCACTAAATGTTCCCTGTCCATGCATTCTTTTAATCAATTATAAGTGACAGGGAATCATTCTACTGCTAATCCTTTAAGTATTGTTAGAGACAAACACTGGGTTGATTTCGTTTGATATCTTCCTGCCCTGTTAGTGAGCAACAAAGAACTTGCTGGTCTGAGCTCCTTTAGTATTCCTAAAGGAAGAGCGAGGGGAAGAACAAAACAAAACTGGGTTGGTTTCCTTACAAAGCAGTAGCTGTGTGTTTGCATCATTTCAGGAATCTTATGTCTGGAAGATGTACCAAGAAAGGTGTTGGGACTTCTTCCCTGCTGGTGACTGCTTTCGTAAACAGTATGAAGATCAGCTTGGCTAACTCTGAAGTACAGTGAAATAAGATCCGCCTTTTACAGTTCTGCTTACTTTACAAGAAAGAAAAGGATATGTTAAAAATCTGTGATATTTTTGAAACCGATTTGACTCTGTGCCTTCGGGCCATATACACTGTGGGAGATAACCTGTCAAAAAAAAAAAAAAATTTTTTTTTTTCTTTTAAAGATGGGATGGCAGCATTGAAGAAAGAATGAATTCTGACTGCAAAATACCTGAATTTTTTTAAACACTTGAATGTCTTAAGACAGTTTCCCACTAGTGAATCATCTGAACTACAAAATATATATTTTGTCTAATTTTTCTCATGGTACTTGCTACTGAATGTATCCAGAATCAGCTTAAAAACTTTAAAGAAACAGGAAAAAAAATCAACACTTTGTCGACACTGAAATATCGATTAAGTGCCTTAAAACCTCTTTAGATATAGCTATGCAAGTTTTTTATGTTTGTGTTGTAGAGGGACAGTTCCATTCATTAGTTGTATTGATCTTTATGAAACTCCACTTGAGGTTATTCATAGGTTGTTTTGTTTTTTTGTTTTTTCAGTAACAGCTTGTCAACTGCTGTTATTTAGAAAGAGAAAAGAAAAAAAGTACTGTACTGAAAATCTCAATCTTATGCCAAAATTGAGTAATGCTTTATGGTCTCTTGTAAGTAGTAGTGAAGCTGAATCTCCTCAAATAAAAATGAAGTGCCCACTGCAATAAAGTACTAAACACACCTGCCCATGGTTTGGCCACTTCTGGTTGATGTTACAATTACACTATGACTGTGGGGGAAGGGGACAAACAGCCTAAGGTTCTACTCACAAGAGAGAGAGAAAAGAGATCCCCTTAGATCAGGACTTGTTTATTTTGACCAATGTATGTCTTGTCTTGCATATGATCTCTTCATCAGCTACACCTGAAGTGCTGGAAACGAAGGCCATGCTATAATAGAAACATCCCCTGCCCTTTAAGAAATCTATGTGATTTCTAAACGGAGGTAGGTGTTAACTGTAGTAACCCTAATGAAACAGTGGGGAGTTAGGCATGCTTGTAAATTCTATTCTTAAAGGAGAGTTTCTTGCTCCCTTACTTACAAGGCAACCAACATTTGCTTCAGGCATCTTTCTTTACTTAGGAAATCATGCTGTCCAACCAGTCTTCAAGCTCTTCCTCGGTAACATTTTTCGATGCACTTGGTTGTTCAGATCCCACATTCTTTTCTTCAGTCACAGATGGTTTTACAGGAACTGGGGAAATAAAAGCAATGTTAATCACCTTACATTAATCCCAAGAATTGAGGTTTAAAGCTTCCCTATGCTTGTTCCAGGATATAATACAGCCCTGGTTATTGCTTTCCTTATAACAAGGGGGAAGCATGCTCATTATTGCTCTACCTCTTTCAGAAAATACAACAGTATCTAAACAAATTAATAAAATGGGATAGAGATTCACTCTCTTAGTTGTTCTGAAGTTGAATTTCACAGTTCACTAGCTTTTTTTTTTAGTCCACCAAGCTCAGTTTTCTCTTTTTCCAGTATTGCTATACTAATAATTTATTAAAGGTTTCTAAATGTGATAAATGCAAGAGGCCACTGCTTTAGGCATTGCAGACAAGCCACCATATTACATGCACAAATTAGGAAGTGTTCCTCTTTTTCAATAAATAAGACCAATATAACAAGTACGAAGAGTTGGTTAACGGGCCCTATCCAGATAGTCGATTAAAAGGTCTGCTGCTGAAAATCTGGGGGCTGCAAGTATCTTAATGCATTTTTATAGCAGAAGTTCAATTTCTAGCCCTAGGTTTAATACTGCAATCAGCAGCTTTGGAAGCCTGGCATATCGAGTGAGAGAACTGCTGTCAGAAAGGTCAGCTCAGGGGGACGCTGAGAATGTGAGCCCAGAAATAGATGTCAGTGGACAGCGCTGGATCAGTCAATAGAGACGTGTGCAGATGCCATCAGGGTGGGGCTTTTCTCACAGAACACCCAAGTGAAGAGGGGTGGGGAGTGAAGGACAGCTATACCTTCTTCTTCTTGGGCCACCTTCCTGTCTTTCTCCGATTTCAGGTCCTGAGATGTCTGACCTGGTAGGGTGTCACCTCTTTCTTTTACAGGCACATCTAAATTAAGCAGCAGATCGAGTTCCTCTTCTAAATGGTCTGCTGGCTCAGACTGCGGTGTAGAGACAGGTTTCTGAGAGGCTTTGGAAGGGCCCGGTCTTGAGCTCTCTCGACCCAGATACAGAGAGCAGTTGGTAGCAGCAGATTTCAGCTCGGAGGCAGATCCCCTCCCTGCAGGGCCCAGAGACCCTTGTAACTGCATCCCTAGCCCTCTGCTGTCATTGCTTCTCTTTGGTTTCACCTGAGGAAGCTCTAAGGGAACGGAGGTCTGCAAAAGGAGCATATTAACACCAAATCAAAACAGACATCTTGTCACATATGCGTAAGTACAAACAAAACACAGAAGGCCAACACACCCATCCCATTGTAGGGTAGGAAACTCAACTCAGGAGGTTCACAAAATGTCTCCTATCCTGGCCCTGCCCTCCTAATTGATTTGGGGTAAATGTGGAGATGTCACAGGAAGAAAATAGGATTGTGCCTCCCATTCTACCCACCTCCCATTCTACCCACCTCAACTATGTGTTACCTACAGGTATTTCAGGGCTGAAATTAAAAGGGCAGTGGCTTTTCTACCACCAACCTGAATACTGGCAGTGTTGTATGTCTATCCGAGTTTATATTTAAACCTGTAATGAAACTTCACCAAGAAGTAAGTAGCAAATCAGATCTGTTCTTTGTAGTTAAATGCACTGATGTCAAGGTGAGGGACAAATACACTGAGCAGAAAACATCATTATCATAAGAATTTGAATGTTTGTTAATGGTTCAAAACAGACAAAGCTAATCCCTAGCGTTTCACATCAGGATCATGGCTGCCACCTTTGGAGGAAGTAGTGACTGCTCAGAAGAGAATCTGGAAAATACTGCTAGGGGGCTAGCCATGTTCTGATGCTTGATCCAGATGCCAATTCCAGGTTATAAACACTTACTCCTGCTTTTTTCTGTGTCTAGGTTATAATTCAATAGAAGGTAAAGGTCCTAGAGGATTGTAATGGGAAGCTAAGGCTGAGAACCACTGCTCTAGAGGGAAGCCTGTGGTGACCAGCAGGGCAGTTTGCACAACATTAGAGGTGGTGAGGCTCAACTTCTATTTGGGGTGTTGTCAT
The DNA here is from genome assembly GCF_000296735.1 of Chrysochloris asiatica. Classification (NCBI taxonomy): domain Eukaryota; kingdom Metazoa; phylum Chordata; class Mammalia; order Afrosoricida; family Chrysochloridae; genus Chrysochloris; species Chrysochloris asiatica. The sequence continues at coordinate 45,981,403 of NW_006408522.1, forward strand.
TGTCCCCTTATTTTTACATGTTAAGCATCCTGAATAGATTCTGTTTCATAAAAACTCCCTGGGCCTTTTACAGATACTTAAGACAATACGGCTGTGTTTATGACTTGAAAGAATCACCAGCATTGTCAGTATGTGAAGGGCAAGGCTGGAATATGGTCCCGACTCTTCCAATGCTAGACTGAATGTCTGGCATTCTGTTTGTTTCTTTACTCCCCAGATGATTGTAACAGACAAACGAGGTTAAGAATAGCTACTTCACAGCACAGAGATTTAAATAGGTTTTCAAAGTTACTGCGCTTATTTTCTCCCTTTGCTCTAATGCCATCCCTGAAACATCCTTCCCGATTCAAATGCTTCCCCTGTCCCTCCTGAGTCCTGGAGCCCTATATATATATATATATAGCCTTTCTGACCTTGTTTCACAGGTGTGCTCCATTAACTAATCCTCATAGTGGGGCCAGACCCAGCAATGTTAGACCCCAGGCACCAAAACAGCCAGCAGCACTTCCCCAAACACCCTCAAATATTTCCAAAGAACCCACAGGGTCTCTCCCCATTAGAGGTAGTTGCGGTTCTCTCCAATTCTCTGAACTGTCCTCCAGTCCTGCCTGCTGGCAGCCCCAACTTCAAACCTGGTAAATACAACGGGGTCAGCAACTGGGTGTCTAACCATTTCATTGCTCCGCCCAAGCTTACCAAACACCAACTGCAGGTTTGGATTGCATTTTCAATTAGTACTGCCCAGGGTTCCACTCTTTTTTACAAAAATTCAACTGAACTACAATTAACTTCAAGGTGTAGTCAATTGATTAATTGCCTTTTAGACTGTTATCTCCCAAATTTTTATTTTTAGCCACTACTCCCAAGCTATAAATGTCTACACCCAATTGGCTGATAGTTCTACTTTGACATCTCAGAGGCTCAAACTCCGTGCCCAAACCTGTCAGTGAGTTGCACAACCAGGAAACTTAGAATTCTGTCGTGACACACCCCTGCCTTGGTTTCCCATATGCCCCGGAGATCCACTCATTTGACTCCTTCTGAAGTAGCTTCTGGTAAATTCTTCTCCACATCTCCACTGCCATTGCCCTAGTCCAAACTCTAGTAAATAACACTCAGCTGAACATGTACAGTCACCTCCTAATTTTCCTCCCCACCTAGCCCTTTGCCTGTGCCTAATGCCCCTGGCCTAAAAGCCTCAGCTGGATTCTTAAGAGAAGTGCTGTTTCTTCTCCTCCTCTAATCCACACAGCTAATAGATGCCTTCAGGTTTTTTACCTGGACCAATTCAGCAGCAACATTGAGTCGGAGTGAGAGAGGCAGTTGTTGGAGAGCTTGAACCAGTGCCTCACAGTCCACATAAAGGGCTGAGTTCTGTATTTAAAAAATGAGAAAGTGCATGTGATGATGAAATAGGACCTTCTGGAAATCAGAGAACAATAGAAGATACAAAGTAACTGTCAATAAATCAGCCACTGATATTTCTTTTAGCCAGGAATAAGTCTCATTCATAACTCATACTTGATAACAGCTTTAATTTCTATTGTCTGCACCTTGAAATCAGTAAAGCCAAAGCCACTTTCTTGAAGCACACCTCATACTGAAGAACAACGGTCTCCTGACACCCACAGGCCTGTAAACTGGAGACTTAGGAAACTGTGGGCAAGTTGAAAGACAAATGAGCATTTAATGAAATCTACATGGATACCTCCTCTACTTCCAACTTGCTGGTCCCAGGGAGAGGAAGGCAGAGCTTTCTCAGCAGAGAGAGGAAGCTGCTGAAAGATCCAAAGGAGCAGGTTGAGTTCTGTTCTTCTGAACCACACAAGCAAGGATGGAAGCACACTGTGTGAGATGCCCATGTAAAAGCTTCCTTTGACACCTTTTCCATTCATAAAAATAAAGCCATATCAATGCACTGGCCTCACGAACTGGTACTATTTGAAAACACAGTTCAGGTTATCTCATGGCTCCTGAACAACTTCTTCTAGGTGGCCTGGCCATCCAAGAGAAAGAAAAGAAACGAAAAGGTAGGCAAACACCATGTAATGTCTACCAAGAAACATCACAAGGCCCAACTTGGACCACATCTTACCTTACAACCATATACTTCAAGTTAAAAGAAAGCCCAGTGATCATCTGGTCTAATCTCTATGCAGAAATCTCCCTGCCAGATGAGTTTATAATGATCCCAGGCGGACAGTCATTCCGTGTGGGACTGAACAGGCGCCCAGCCCTTAACCCAGACCTGATGTAACCACTAATCTGCTCAACAGGAGTACGTGGAGACTGACAGAATGAATTGGCTTTCTTTCCTACTCCTGCTCTGAAATTTTATCTGAGATGAATATCTCAGGGAAGCAATGTTGGCAACACTAAATGTGCCCCTTATTCTGGAAAAAGTTTCATTTTTAAAATATCATGTATGAAAAAGTGCAAAACATGTTCACGCCTTTCCTTAGTCCTGAACATAGCACATTAACTACTGTGATCAACACCAGCATGGTCAATTATGGTTTTTTTTGTTTTTTTTTTTTGCAAGTTTGAGAGTGGAAAGCCTCTCTCAAACTCATTAGGAAATGGTGATTTTGACTGTTCGACACATGGAGAGTTTGCCACGTAACAACTGAAATGTTACCATGCCCACAGCTCCTTTCCAAGGAGTTTGCAAAGCTACGTTGTGTTACTACTCCCTTTTCTATAGCTATAAAGGTGTGAGAACAGCAGCTCTGTGAGTCCCACCAGCCACTTGCACCTATAGAATGAGCAGAGGTGAGGTCACGGTAACAATGCCCAGACTTTCTCAGCCCTCTTTTGCATCACATACAACATGACTTCAAGACAAGCTATCCACAAGGAAAAGTTCATGAGACCACATACAGATATAGGGAATGGACTGACTGATTATGTTCAGCTTACCCCTTTGTCCCCAGAAGGTTTATCTGAATGCCTTAGATATAAAACTAGCTAAAGTGAGTTGCTCATAATACTAAAAAATTTTAAAAACAGGTATAGTTTGAAATACCATGAATTCACTTTTGACATTACCACTTACATAGATTTTTTTTCTCTTGAAATGGTGAGTTGTTTTGGGTCCTTATAGCTACGTGACCTGCCCTGATGGTTACTCCCACTTGGGGTTAAGTAACCTGGCTTGCAATGTCTAGCCACTGATAGGTGCCAAGTCACATCTAGTGGGAAGACGCTGTGAGGTCAGGGTGCAGAGAGAAGGGAGATGCCCTGAAGGCTTCTCTTCTGTACAAGTGGAAGCTGGGAGAGAGAAGCTGGCTGTGGCCATTGGAGCAAAGCCCCTCCACTCACTTATCTGCTGTTAGTGGGCACAGAACTCTGTTTAGGTTCGGAGCACCTCTAATCTTCTGGTTCCTCTCTGGCCAGGAGCCTGATGAGACTCTGTCACTTAGACCATTGCTGCTTAGTCCCTGGTGAGAACGGAAGTGCTGTGGCCACCACTGTGCCGATAGAAAGCAGCCTCCTCACAAGTCACAGCGCTCATGAACATGGACCACATGTACAACTTACAGTGTTGTTAAGTGTCATCGAGTTGGTTCCAACTCAATGACCCCATAGAGCATTTCCGAGAGCAGTTAGTTGGTAGGTTTGAACTACTACTGACCAGTCCAGTGCTTATCCTTGGTAGGTTTGAACTACTACTGACCAGTCCAGTGCTTATCCTACAGAGCCACACCAGGGATCAATAAAGTCATAAAAGATAATTTTGAGTGTTTCATATATGCTAGAAACTACACTAAAAAGCTGCAAGGTCAGCAGTTTGAAACTACCAGTGGTTCCACGGGCGAAAGATGAGGCTTTCTGCTCCCGTAAAGATTTACAGCCTCGGAAACCCTGTGTAGAGTCGCTATGAGTTGGAACTGACTCCATGGCACATAACAACAACACTAAAAAGCTTGACAATATTATCTAGTTTAGCCTTCATTACAACTCTGATATATGTGTTGTTATTAGCTCCATTTCACAGATAAGAAAATACAGAAAGAAATTCACTCAAGTGGTGGCACCAGGATTCAAACTCTGAAGTACGGTCCTGAAAATCTCTGTTTGTATAAACCACAGGCTAAAGTGCTTCCTGAAGAGCATGAAGCCCAAACTGCTGGCAGCCAAGCCTCTGCCAACACAATCACACCTACCTTTTAAGTCTCCTCCTCTGGGAATATACTGGCCACATACCCCACTCTTAGCACAACCTGTTCTTGGAGATCGCCTCATAAGTTCATGCTATTCCCTCAGACAGGTCCGACCCGAATCACACTCATGCACTAAGGCCAATTCCAAGGATCCTTTCCCCATGGTATCATTCTTAATCATTTCCCAGCCTAAAATAGCTTAATTCATTTATTACACTACTTTTTTTTATGCTGTGTTCTTTTTCATTTATTATGTAAATAATTACTGAGCATCTGTTATATGCTGAGGCACTGAACAAGCAAGGTCACTGTTTTATTCATCGTTGAATCAGCTGCACCTAATAAAATATGAGTTCCTCTGTGCACAATCAGTGAGGTGTTCAACCGCTAACCCAAAGACTGCCAGTTCAACTCACCACAAGAACCAGTGTAAGAAAGGCCTGCCAATCTGCTTCCAAAAGGTCACAACCTTGAAAAATTCTAGAGAGCAAAGTTCTACCCTGACACACATGGGGTCACTGTGGGATGACTCAAATCATTGACAACTGGCTGGGGGTGTTTTGGCTAATAAAGTATCTCTGCCACCTATCTGGACTTCTGGTGTGTGCTGTAGGATCAGCAATGGACTGTGAACCACAAGGTTGGTGTTTCAAACCCAACAGCTTCTCCTCAGAAACCCCGTCCAGGCTCACCGTGAGTCCGCATCGGCTATGGATGGCACTTAACAACAGCAAGCAGCACCCGTCTGTGGGTTAGTTATATTGTGGTGGCTTACATGTTGCTAAAGGAGCTCTGGTAGCGTAGTGGTTACGATTCAGGCTGCGAACCACAAGGTCAGCAGTTCAAAACTACCAGCAGTTCTGCAGAAGAAAGATGAGGCTTTCTGCTCCCGTAAAGATTTCCAGCCTCGGAAACCCTGTACAGGGTCGCTATGAGTCAGAACCGACTCCACGGCACATAACAACAACATGTTGCTATGATGTGGGGAAGCTATGCCAGACATTTCATTAAGTATCAGCCAGGTCACACCTGGTGGACAACATTAGCAGAGCTGAACTACGACAGACTAAGAAGAAAGGTCAGGTAATCCACTTCTGAAAATTAGCCAGAGCTTATGGAGCACAACCAAGTACTGTCCAAGATAGTGCTGGAAGATGAGCCTCCTGGATTGGCAGGCACACCCCAATAGTCACATAGTGGACTCAGACATACCAACCATCATGAGAATGGTGCAGGACTGGGTAACATTTCATTGTTATATACAGGGTCACCATGAGTCGGAGCCACCTCAGTGGAACTAATAATAACATATGTAATACATAACAGGCACTAGGGTTGAATCAGAATCAACTTGATGACAACAGGTTTGTTTGTTGTTGTTTATCGAGAAACATGTAACAAATCCCCACTTATTCAGTGAGAGTACCTGCCGTCCTACAGGGAAGGTATCCATGAAATCCTTTTTGAAAAATAATCAGAATTCAATGAGATGAAAACATGGCACAAACACAAAGCATATAAAGTTCTTACTGTTTATGGATTCAGCGAGAGACTTTTATGATCCTTGTTCTTATTTTACACCTTTATTCTCCCAATTGTAGAAGTAGATTTATTTAAAGCTATAGCAGTATGGCGCTGTAAGATAAGCACTGGATCGGACGATAAGCATTTGAGCCTCAAGGTTGGTGGTTCAAACTCACCAGCCTCTACTTGGAAATCCTATACAGGGTTGCTATGAGTTGGAACCGACTCAACGGCACTTAACAACAACAGGATGATGAAGTAATTTCTCAGGTAACATCAAAAAGTCTACAGGAGAAAAATACTTTTCCACTCTGACAGGAGATGTCAATAAACAAAAACTAAATAGCAAAGTAATCCACTCAAAATCCTGACTATAGACTTTCCACTTGCAATTTCATTTACATGAGTAATTCACCCCAATGGCCAGGTATAAAAATGAACTCTGGCTTCAAGAGTCTGAAATTTGAGCCCCCTGAAAATGTTCCAAACAATTCCAGTAACTGAGAATAAGCTACACAGGAGTTATCCAACTCTTTCCCACTTGAAGACCATATCTAAGCAGTAACATGGAAAATGTTAGTTTTCCGCCTATTAAAGTGCCCATGAACAGTCAAGACAAACTTTTATTTTACCTGCTTTGGACATGAGGCTTCACCATCCCACTCTTTTTCCTCAGCAAACCGGAACTGTGAGAAGGAGTCCCCTGTGAATAAGAAAGAAATTGTACAATTTTATGTAAAAGTCCTAAGATTCTCGATTCTCTAAATAATTTCCCTGTCTCCCAAAGCAAAAATACCAACTCTGAAGAGCTAACTTCCCCAAACTCAGTAATATCATTCAAAAGAAGATCCCGACGTCTACACCTTTACACATAATCCCTGTAGAGTGGGTGATGGAAAATACTGTTGACAATTGAATATGTAGTTTCACTCAATTCTCAGAAGCCACCATCCAGAGAGAACTACCTGCAACTCTACTGTGAAGGGCAGCAGACAAGGTCATCTCTGTCCATATTTGGCAAATTTTCATCTTGTATACAAGAAAACTTCATTTGATGGTGAGGCAGAAAAGAACAGGAAGAAGAAATGGACTAGAGGAAAGCAGGCTCTAGACTGGTCCATGATAGACTTAAAATGTATCTTCAAAGAGAAGTGACCAGCCTCCACAATCACTCCAAACATTATCCAAAAAGAATGTCAAATACAAACTATAGCTCAAAGAATGGGCATTAGATTAGTTACTGAAGCACTGCTCTGAGCTGTTGGAATCAGGCAGTATGAACATGTAAGATCATTCAATACCCACTTTACACTCCATCCTATCACCCCTTTTAAATTATTTGTTCTTGTCTAGAAGATCCTCCTACCTTTAACCATTCCTATTTATATTTCAGCTTTCAGGTACAGGGCCTTCTTCTCATGATACCTCTCAGGTGGTCTAACTATAGACTGGGTTCTTTATTTTTAAATGAACAAGTGGGGGGGGGGGCGTTATGGGGGGAAAGAAGAATTCAAAAATAAAGAGATGGACAAAGACAAACTTAGAACCTATCTACTGCCGTTTCTAAACACATAGCTAGTAATATTAACATTTGACAAAATCAAAACTCAAGGCAACAAAACCAAAAACACCTTTAGTCATGAGAAAGGGTAAAATCACTCCTCTTAGTCATTGGAAACTCAATCTGATTCCTGAAAAGTAATGACTAACCTAATTACCAAGGGTGTCTTCCATGTGTATGTAGATATATATATGGAACTAGAGGAAAGCAGGCTCTAGACTGCTTATACATACATATATATATATATATACATACATATATATGTATGTATATATATATATATATGTGTGTGTGTGTGTGTGTGTGTGTGCATGCATGTATTGCAATTGTGTATGTATGTATTTTATAGGTACATGTTAATGTTTAAAAAGGACTATGATAAGGCCATAAAAAACCTTAATTCTAAAATGTAGCAGTTTTATAAACCATATTTGTGGGTGATAATACAAATAAACTAGTTGTTGTTGTTGTTAAGTGCTGTCAAGTCGTTCTGACTCATAGTGAGCCTGTATAGGGTTTCCAAGGAGTGGCTGGTAGACTGGAGTTGCTGACCTTGAGGTTAAACTGACCTTGTGGTCCAGTGCATTATCCTGCAGCAAATACATCAGGACTCCAACAAATTATAAAAGCAAAAATAAGTTAAAAAGTTAAATATTAAGAAATGTGAAAGTTCTTTCCAGTATGAATTTTGTGAACAACACTAATTCAACTCAAACTGTAGCAGCAGAATATAGTAATAAATTACTGTAAATCATAATAACTGTTTTCAAGGAACAGTGAATTTCAGATAGTTTCATTACAAATCAAAGAACAAGTAAAAATCAGTCCACTGACTATTTTATAAAGAAAAAGAAAAACAAAGTATAGAGAAACAAACTAGTGAAATGAACCAGGTTTTGTTTTTAAGTTTTTAATGTCAGGTTTACATGGAAGAACATCAGCTTTACACTCATCCTATCATATTTCATTTCATTAAAATGATTACAATCCCCTCCATGCATCATCATATAACCCCAAAGGGTTCGCCACACAGGCCCACACACACCCCCAGCCGCCAGCACACAGCTCTTCTCCCTCCCTGAGTCCAGTGTCCCCAGCTGCTCCATCTGTCCACGTCATCATCTCTGTCTCCATCCATGGCGTCACTGCCTCTGGGTAGGGTCCCGCTCTCCATTCTTCTTACTTGATGGTCCCAGGGGCCTGCGCTCCTGGGCTGCAAAATCAATCATTCTCTTCCTTTTGTCAAAAAACATCTACCTCTGTATTTCCTAGCCTCACAGTCAGACCTGATGGCAGTTATTCACTATTGTACCACAAGAGTCTTATCCCCATTTCCTTTCGCCAGCCTGGTCCTAATGAATTGGAAATCATTCAGTGGTGATTCTACCTTCCTGTCTGGAACTAGGCTCCCTCTTGAAAGCTTGTAAGCCAGTCACTTCTTGCCTTTATAGGCCCCCCATTTTGGGTAGCCAATGTCTATGTTGCACATCCCTGTCTACCCTGTGTACCAAGGGTGAAGGAGTGATCCTCGCGGTAAAGATTTGTTCCCTTTTTTGAGCTACTACATCCATAAGTATAGGTAAAGTTCAACAAATTGTAGCGAATTACTCCTTTTTTCCCCCTCTTCTTTCTTCTTCTAGTTGAGTTCTGATTATCCCACCATTGAAGCCAGGTCAAAATGGGTAATATCTGCAAGTATGGATGTTCTTGTGCATCTCCCCTCACTTCATATCAGCTGGATGCTTCACTCTTCTCTCTAGTATTCTGTGGCCATGTCACTGCCTCTGGGCCCAGGAGTCCCCAGGTCTTGCCATACTGCTGGCCATCCAGGTCTCCACCTGGGTTCATGGGAGTCTACTGAATGTGGTCAGGCTTAGCTCGCAACTTCATTGCTGTTTTTATCCCCTCTTCCCTTATCGGTGACCAATATGGACACCAGCCAGACCACATGCCTGCTCATGTATTCACCTTAAGTCTCAGTCTTGGAAGGGGCTTTGCTCTGAGAGGTCCCGACCACTTGCCTTGATGGCTCCCAGGCAAACAGCTTACTTGTTCTTGTAGTAATCAATCAGACTGCCATTATTGTTTCAGATTTTTCCTGCTGGTCTTTCTTTCATGAAGTATCTTCTGCTCTTCTAGCTGCTCCAGGCTGATGAACCAAGTTTTTTGTTTGTTTGGTTTTTGTTGTTGTTAATACAAACTAAAGAAGAAAATATGCTGATAGTCTTCACTCTCTAAATGAAAGCCGAGATTAGGCTTATGTATATAAACTAATGCCACCATTGTGAAAGGGCAACCAGTGTAATTGGAGGGGAGATTAAATAAGTATCTGATTATCTAAAAAAAAAAAAATAGGTAAGTATATATATATATATACTTACCTATGTGGAATACTCATAAGAAAGAGCTGAAAATGATTAGCAGTAATAAAAGGATTCAGAAAGGTTATAAAATTTATAAAATGAATAGAACTAGCCAAGAAAACAGATCATAAGAGACTGTAGAAAGTAATGTTGTTGTTAAGTGCTGTTGAGTCAGTCTGACTCCTAGTGACCCTGTGTAGGGTTTTCCTAGGCGCAGCTGGTAGGTTTGAACCACCAACCCTGTGGGTCACAGTCCAGTGCTTATTCTATAGCACCACACCAGGAGTCATTAGAAAGGAATACTTACTACCATGTATCGTATATCAGCATATCGTATACACACACACACATATATATATACATACACATACACAACAAATTATTTAATAGTGCTAAAGCAACTGGCCAGTGATATGGAAAAACTAAGCTAGACTTATTCCTCATTTTATATACATAAACAAATTCAATACACATCAAAGACTTAGGTGATTTGAAAAAGAAGACCATACCATTCTTACAGGAAAGCAGGGCCAAGTCTCTTTAAAATCTTGGAATGAATAAGGCATTTTTTAAAACCACAAAAAATTTAAAACATCAAAATGAAATTTTTTTCTATGACAAAAATTATAAACCCAAAAAATGGCATACTGAGATGAAATGTTTGTAGCACATATGGCAAAAGTTATGGTTCCTTATATGCAAACAGTTCTTTTGCAAATCTACTGGAATAAAGTAACCAAAAAGGCAAAGAGGAAAAGAGGAACAAAACAGAAAAACAAGTGGCTAAAATGTGTATGAAACCAATAATACAAAGATATATTTAAAATTCATTTGGCAGATTTTTTTAAAATGGGCTAAATAGCTTAAAGTCTTCTTTAATGTAACTTTATAAATATTTATGCATACTCATGTGATTGCATACAATTTTATCATCCACATAACCAACAAAATACTAGTAATACAAACACGACATAAGTATCTATTCCAATATCTGAATAGTCACTTTGAAATATAGGTCAGATTCCAACAATGGCTTACTACCTTGTTGCAAATCAACCCTCTTAAGGGTTTGAGGACATCAGAGAATCACCACGGCAACAGATGAGCACAAGGCAATAGGTCTAACACTCAGGACTGCTTTCCTCCTTGAGGCACTTGTCAATGTAAAAGGTGGGGCTGAAGAGCTGAAAACTTGAGGGTTATGAAGCTGAAGAGAACTTCTGCTGGTCTTACAGCACTGGGCAGACAAAATGTGACATTTAGGGCTCATGGACATAGAAGTCTTAGAAAATCTAGCCATTTAAGAAGGAACCCTAATGAGCTACCGCCAAGAAGTACAGATGAACTACAAACTGACTAGTAGGCCCACACAAAGTCTGAGGCCAGCTGTGAAATCAACTCAACCTCTGACTGTGCTTACAAGAGCAAAAGTAAGTCCTTTTAAGTGAAAAATGACACTATCCTGGTGTGGCACTGTAGCTTAATGTGCTGGACTTCAAGGTCGGTTTGAACCATAAGTCGTTGGTGCAAGCTCATCAGCCTCTCCTTGGAAACCCTGTACAGGGTCGCTATGGGTGGGAACCAACTCGACAATGGCACTTAACAATAGTCATTTTGAAACCTTCACTTAAAAATTTTCATACATAATTTCCAAAATCCATGAAAAACCATCAGGGATACCAGGAGACAAGATCAAAATGACCAAAGACTAAGGTGAGGGGGAGGGGTGGAAGTAAGACAAGAGACAACTACCCACAGGGTTATCAGGCATGGATTCTGTAATTCTGCCATGTCAAAATTTCAAAACTAGGAGAAGACACATACAATGGACCATGAAATCATCTTTGACCCACACAAAGTAAGGTACACACATAAAGAATATAAAGAAGACAGTGTTACAAGAAAAATAAGGTATTTCAAGCACATTTTGTTTTTAATAATCAAACTTCAAAACCACACGGTTTAAAGAATGCTTTAAAAGACAAACAAACAAACCTCCTCATAAGCCAAGCATGTAGAGGTTAATAATGTTGTTCAGGGCCACTGAGTGGACTCCAACTCATAGCAACCCTCTGTACAACAGAACACAGTCCTGCACCAGCCTTACAATTGTTAGGCTTAAGCCCATCCTTTTTCAACCCATCTCCTTGAAGGCCTTCCTTTTTTCACTGAATTTCAAATCTAAAAACATTTTTAAAGAACAAGCTTGTGGAGTTGATTAGAGAATGTCAACTTCTCAAAGACTTTCACTGAAGATGAAAGAATGCTCAGATGTGTCGAAACTATGAATGCTAAAATCAAAAGTTCTGGAAAATGTGCTAACAAAATTCTTTCTGAATTATTTCCTGAAATACACAAATCAAAAGTGGTGTTACGGGGTCCTGGTGTGGCGCTGCAGGACACTGCATTGGACTACAAGGTCAGAAACCCTTGTCGGAACGGACTCAACAGTATTTAACAACTACGACAACAGTTGTAGCATAGTGGGCTGTAACTTGGATTGCTAAATGCAAGTTCAGTAGTTCAGGTCCACCAGTCACTCTGCAGGAGAAAAGATGAGGGTTTCTGCTACCACAAAGATTTACCGCTTTGGAAACCCTATACAGAGTCGCTGTGAATTGGAACCAACTCACCAGCACACAACCACCATCTCCCACCACCTCCTGTGTATCAGACTTGCTACGTGCCATCCAGTCAATTCTGACTCATAGCGACCTGTATAGGGTTTCCGAGGATTGGCTGGTGAGTTTGAACTGCCAACTCTGTGGTTCAAACAACCCTGTGATCCAATGCTTATCGTACAGTGCCACATCAGACTTAGGACAGCAGAAATAATCATGACTCCGGAGTATGAGTATCTTAGGAATCAAAAGCATATAAAGTTTGGTCACACACTAAAATTGTGTTTTCAGAGAAAGTACACCACTTTAATCATCCTTCTTCAAAGTCTAACTCCATGGCCGACACAAGATTTTGGAACTGCCTTGACATGTACTTATACAAGACCTTCAAACTAGATGGGAGAGCAACTGAAAACACACCAAACCTCTGCCGTCAAGTGGATTCGGACTCCGAGTGACCCTAGAAGAAACAGCAGAATTGTTCCACAGACTTTCCATGGCTGTAAATCTTGACGGTAGCAGACTGACTCATTGTCCTCTTATGGAGTGGCTAGTAAGTGCGACCACCACGCATCTGTCAGTTTGTTGTACTGTGGTGGCTTGTGTGTTGCTGTGATCTGGAAGCTATGTCATGGGTATTTGAAATACCAGCAGGGTCACCCACTGTGGACAAGGTTCAGCTGAGCTTCCAGATGAAGACAAAGAAGAAGAGATAGATTACTTCCACCTACTTTAGTCACTGGAAATCTTATGAATCGCAGTGGAATGCTGTCAGTACCAGAGACTGAACACTGAAAGATGATGAAGAGCACCAGAAGGCTGCCGCAGTGGCAGCAGCAACAGGCTCGAACGTAGTAACAATTGTGAGGTTGGCACACGACCAGACAGTGTTTTATTCTGTTGTGCATAGGGTCACTATGAGTCAGTCAGTACCGACTTGATGGCACCTAACAATAACAATAGGTCTGAACTGTTAACCTATAGGTTGCTGTTGTTTTTAAGTACCATCGAGTCGGTTCCAACCCACAGCAACCCTGTACAGTGTTTCCAAGGGGCAGCTGGTAAGCTTGAACTGCCGGCCTTGAGATTCAAAGCGACTTTGCAGCCCAGTGCATTAACCCACAATGCCACACCAGGACTCCCAATATTTAACCCACTGCCCCACCGGGCTCTGTACAGGGTCAGCCTTCAACAAGATGGTCTGACAGGCTACAACAATGAGCTCAAACCTAGTCAAGCTTGTGAGGATGGCTGGGACACAGCAGTGTTTTGTGTTGTTTTGTTTTGTTGTACACAGGATCACTATAAGTTGGAACCAACTCCACAGCACTTAAAAACCACCACTAACTGTTAAATAGGCTGTTTGAACAGCAACACAATGCCAACATTTTCTACTCTGTAGGTGGTGGTGGTGTTAAGTGTTGCCAAGCCAGTTCCTACTTATAGCAACCCTATAAAGAGAGTTTGGAGTCCTGGTGTGGCGCTGTGGGTTAATGCATCAGACTGCAATGCCATTTGAACTACAAGGTCGGCGGTTCAAGCTCACCAGCTGCTCCTCAGGAACCCTATACAGGGTCACTATGGGTCGGGATTGAATCGACGGCACTTCACAATAACATACAGAGCTTACAAGGAGCAGCTGATGGGATCAAATAGCCCACCTTGTGGTTAGCTGTCCAATTCTCATCCTATAGCACCACACCGGGGCTCCACTTTGTAGATAAAAAGAACATCAAATTAGCAGGCCTAGTAAATCCAACAATTTTTTATCAAGAAGGTAATCTATTCACTAAAAGCTGCTATTTTCTGAAAATATTCAGAAAGAAAGTCTCAAGAAACTCATCACCATCAAACAAATCCCCAAGTCTGGCAGTTGGTTGATGAGTACATAAGTATTTACTGAATCAGTTACTTATTGGAGAGGACAACAAGCTTAAATTGCTGAGTGGCTACATTACTTCTATTTTGAAAAAACTGACCAAACAGTGTTTTGTTCCTTTCCCTGACCCTCAGTAGAAAGCTAGCTTCTGTTTAGTATTAAGGACTCCTAGGGTAGCGTAGTGGTTACGAGTCGGGCTGCCAACCTCAAGGTCAGCAGTTCGAAACTACCAGCAGTTCCGCGGAAGAAAGATGAGGCGCTCTGCTCCCGTAAAGATTTACAGCCTCAGAAACCCTGTGTAGGGTCACTATGAGTCGGAACCAACTCCACGGTACTTAACAGTGTGGCACTGTAGGGTCAACACTGGACTACGAACCACAAGGTTGGCAGTTCAAACCCACCAGCTGCACCTCAGAAACTTTATACAGGGTCATTATGAGTTGGAACTCACTTCACGGTACTTAACAACAACATTAGTATTGAAATGTGTAATAGAGTAGAGTGGCTGCAGGAGCAATCAGCTGACACCAGTGGTGAGAAATTAGTATGCCTAGCAGCTCCGTGAGAGAAAGATGAGGTTTTCTGCTCCCGCAAAGATATAAAGCCTCAGAAACCCTATACTGGCCACTGAGTTGGAACCAACTCGATGACACTTAAAAACAATAGAATGTCAGAATTAAATGTGGCCATTAAGAATGTTTGTACTGAAATTTTAATGATTTTATTGCAATCTCAGATTTTCTTCTTATATGTCAAAAGTCCATCTGATGTGCATGCATAGCCTTGGAACAATAGGGAATCTATGATATAGGCATCAAAACATACTCTAAATGGGTAAAGGAGGAAATAATGTTAAGGTACTTGACTGTTTGTGGATATTGAGTTTCCCTGCCTACTAGTGTAATACAGACATTTAAGTGGGCTAGAAAGGAATATTGAGATATATGATTACAGAGAGCTGTAAGCCTGTCTTCAGCCTGTAACTGATCGGATTATCTAAAAGGCGACTTGAATATGCCCAGGGAAACACATTTCTTGTTAAGCCTTGTGGAGCCTGGAGTCGTAGGTGGAATTTTGAGGCCCATATAGAACCTTAGGTGGAGGGACATTCCCAATTGAAAAGACAGGCAGAACAACCCAGAACAGCAGATACTTCTTGGAAGGAAGACAAACTGGGGGGAGGTGAGGGCAGACTATGTGGCTGTGACAATATCAAGCAAGCTGTTTGCCTTGAAGTCTTCAGGCAAGAACAGTCAGTCCATTAGGGTAAACCCTTTTCTAAGACTGGAACTCAAAGGGAACACACAAAAAACAGTCATGTATACTTGCTGGCAACCTAGTCCTAGTCAACTTGTGAGCAGAAGTGGGAGAAATACAGCAATGAAGAAACGGGCTGAGATCAGCCATGATCAATATTCAGAAGTCCTAGTCGACTTGTGAATGGAAGTGGGAGAAATGCAGTAAAGAAGACATGGGCTGAGATCAGCCATGTTCCATAGACACCCGATGACCTTGAGATAAGAGAGCGAAGAGGATGAGTTGGCTGACTTGAAGTTCAGAGAGATGTGAGAACTCCTGAGCCCATGGACACCGACCTAGCCATTGGGGGCTAGAGTTAACGGTGAAGTGATCTAAAGAGGGGGAAGGTGTGAGAGAACTCCCATTTGATAGTACTCACTTGGATACTATCATATCTGGGTGACTTGCTGACCAGATGTAAATAAAGAAGTATGATACAAGGAGCAAGCGTGAATGACTACAACCTGATCAACTGGATCTATGAATCAGAACTGAATGGCACTTAACAACAACAACGAGGCCATTTTAAAAATTAGGTAGTACTATATGTACTGACATAGAGACATCCAGTATCTCAAAAACTGTAAGCTTCAGTACATGCAAAGAAATCAGTTAGACATTATATATACCTATTTTAAATATGATTATCTGTCAGAAGGTGGGATTCAGCAAGACTTTTCTTTCTGCATAGAACATTTTCCAGCTGAATTTTATTTTGTAAATAACAAACATATATTACATTTGGGACTTAACGAACGAAAATCAAATCTAGGGGGATGGAAAACAACTAGAATTTGAGGACAAGGGACTGGCTCACAATGCATTTAAGATAGAATATCCATAGATCTCAAAAGCTGGGTTGACAGATATCATTCACTCTAGCCCTCACTTTATAGAACTATGAAGAACTTCAATTCTTAAGAACCCAAATGGTCTGACCAAAGCCACACAGTCAATTCCTAGTGGAACAGCAAGATCTCTCATCTCTCAGCATTTCTTATTATGCCCACAACTAATAAAGCTCTCGCCACTACTTCCACTATGCTTCTCAGCTGTCTCACTTCCCCAGAATAAATACAAATGCTCAATACATACCTTATGGTATTTGATATACTAATATTTTGATATATTGACATTTGAAGATACCAAAATCCAAACTAAGGAAACAATCAAACAAGGGGCAGATCATTCCCCATTGTAGGTAGGAAAGGAGTATCGCAGAGATTTCTTTAAACACATTAACTTTTAAAATAAGACTCTTTACAGATCTCTAAAGTACTCTGGTAATGATAATGTTGGTGAAATAAAGGTGAGCTGTATTAAATCTATCACTATGTTTGTAATAGCTAGGATTTTCACTCTACCTAACTTCTCAACCTGGTCTAACACATGTTTTATGATCACTGGCATCACACAGATCCAATATGCTTGCTAAAACTTGCCATTTACTCATAGATAATACACAGCTTGAATTTTAAGTTGACCCTTTCAGCCCTAGCATTTGAAAGAACTTTCACTCAAGTAAAATGTAACCATCAAAACTACAAATGGAAGTTAGAATGAGATTACTAGGAATCATTTCTGGGCATAGAGAAACCTTTCCATTTCAATATTACAAATCAAGTGTCTTTGTGAAAGACCCACAATCCGTCCACTCCTAATACCCAGTCCCAATAATCTGGTAGTGGCAGTTCCCATAACTGACATTTAGCCTAGCTATTTGAATACTTTTCTCATAAAAATGATCCCAGATCTTTACGGTGCCTCACTTAGAAAACCAACTCCAGAAAGGATGAGAAAGCAGTAGCTCTGGAACACTACATTTTCAACTCCATTTTCCTGGCTCTTCTTTTCACCATGATCCCATTCCTTACTTCACCCCATTACCCTAGGAATACGTCTGCAAAAAGAACACAAAGCCCCTGGGAAATCACAAACTTTAGAGGCTGCTGAAGACTGACAAGTCCACAAACTTCAGAGAGAGAGTATGCTCCTAGTCACCATAGTGGCTGTCAGAGAAAATCAAAGCCCCCTCTTCTCGCTTGGAATTTCTCGACACTCATTTATGAAAGCTGCTGTCTTTGGAAGGTCAAGGTGTATCCTAAGTCTTTAGGCTGACACAGATCAATCCAGAGAAAATTTACAGCTCAGGCTATCTAAAAACAAACAAACCCATTGCCCACTGAGTCAATTCTGACTCATAGTTACCCTATCAGACAGAGTAAGAAGTACCACATAGAATTTCCAAGGTTGGAATCTTTACAAGAAGCAGACTGCCACAACTTTCGGCCATGCAGTGGCAAGTAGGTTCAAAAGTTGGCCGTTCAATTAGCAGCTGGGTGCTTAAACAACTGCGCCACCAGGGATCCCTCACCACCCCCAATCTCCAGCTCCCACAGATGAGCCTTTCTAGATGCGGAAGCCATTCTCTTCAGTATCTGCTCTAAAACAAAGCAATAGCTACCTCTGTGAGGAAGGCTACCCAGGCCACTCCAGTGATTAAGTCAAAAGTCAGGCTGAACCAAGAGAAAAGGGAGTGAAGAGAAATCTCTCCTCTTGCTCAAGTGACTTATAATTAGCTTTCTCACCAGATGTTGTGCCCCCAAAGCCCCTGAGCATCAAACATCCACACTGAGTACTACATTATAAGATGTGCTTATCTTCCCAATGTCACTAAAAACTGGTTTCCCATATGGATGGATTGTGTGGGATAAAAAACCCTATATACTCATGTGCTCTAAAAGGATTCTAGCCTTTATGAGAGGATGATGTTGACATTCTAGAATTTAGAATCTAACTATTTCCTCCAAAAAGAAGATCTGTGCTATACATGCATAACTACAGACAATCAAGTAAAATTTCTCAGGACTGTCATTTTCAGAAAAAAGGCCAACATCAAACCCTAGCACCAAATTCCAAGATAGGCATAAATGATTCGAAAAGACTAACTAAGTAGGAGAATGCACAGATACACCTTCGGAATGGAAAATGAAGTTCTAAGATAATTAGAACTGACCTGCCGCAAAAAGAGTTTATCGGTTAAGATTTGGTCTGAATGCCTGCAGAAAAGATCTGAAAAGCAGTGGCTTCAAAAAGATGAAAGCTTATTATCTCTGCCACCAAAATCAAGTCCAGAATTAGATCATCAAAGGCTTGTATGGTGGCTCAACTCCTTCCAGTTCATTGCTCTGTCATGTGGGAGGAGTCCCTAATGTCTATGAGGCTACATGGTGACCAGAACTCTAGCTACCCCATTAAAATTCCAGACAGCAATGTAGAAGAGTTGAAGAAAAGGAGACAAAAAGCTTGTTTGTTGCCCTCCATCTGTTTAGAAGGTATCTTAGAAGCTACCACAGACCACTTCTCCTTAATTTCTCTTTGGGACAGAAATAAATGGTATGTCTTAACAAGTGGTAAGGTCTGCAAGGGTAATCCTGTTTTTTTCCAGGTAAGACCCAGAGGTTCTTATTGCTAAGGATCTGGGGAGAGTGGATGAGGGGCCACAAGAGGTCTGCTACAAGTTACCAAAAGTCCTTTACGAGAGCTGGTTAGTTACGAGGAGTTAGCATAGATGGCAATCATTATGCTCACTGATGATTAGTTCTCTACAGTTACTTCAAAGACATACTTGTAAAGTAAAAAATTCTCAAACCAAAATTCAGGTTCATTTTAGAGAGTTGTAGGATAAGCAATGGACTGCTACCCACAAGGTTGGCTTTTCAAACCCACCAGCTGCTCCTCAGGAGAAAAATGAGACTTTATGCTCCTGTAAAGATTTACCACTTCAGAAACCCTGTAAATTGGAACCAACTCGATGGCAGTGGATTTGGTTTGGATATATGCCTTTCAACCTTTTTCACAATTCTGAGAAAGGACAAATATGGGTTTACAATACAATGAAAGCTTTTTCTTGTGTGGTGTGTTTTGTTACCAAAACACAGTCAAACAGCACTGACTGTGTTTTGGTAAAACAATTCATTTATCTCACTTATTAATTTGTTCATTCTTTCAAACATTTTTGAGCTCAGCTATGTGCCAAACTCTGAGTGTTAATAATATAAACATAGAAGGCACATTTCCTGCTATCCTTCCTCTCAGAAAGACCCTGATTTGAATCAACCAATTATAAAAAGGATACTTTTTTATTGTCTGTGAAAGCATTTGAATAAGGACTGGGCTTTACACAATATTAAAGAGCTATCATTAAGGCAGTATATGGGCAAAGCATTTACATTTAAGATAAAACAAAACATAACCTTTGGCTGAAAATAAAATATACCAGCTACGTTTATGGGTGAAATGACATCATATGCCAAATTTACTTTAAAATTTCACAGGCAAAACCCGAAGAGAGGGGAGAATAATGTGTGTGTGTGTGTTGGGGGTCAATGAAATATGATGGGCAAAAATAATTAATGAAATATTAAACCAGAATACTGATAACATAAGAGCCCTGGTGAAGAGCTGTGCATTAATACACTGGGCTGCAAAGATGGTTTGATCCACAAGGTCAGTAATTCAAGCTCACCAGCTGCTCCTTAGAAAACTTATTCAGGGTTTCTGTGGGTTGGAATTGACTTGACAGTACTACTAGGCAACACTGGTAACATTAGGTGATGAATACATAAAAATTTATCACCTCATTTCCTCTACTTTTCTGCTTATTTGAGAATTTCTATAATTAAAATATGTTGACATCAGAGTATTCAGCTGCTGAAGTTTTCAGGGTATGGCAATGTGTATGAAAGGTAAAAATGGAAATCTTGGTAAAAGTCAAGGACCAGTGTATCAGCTAGATAATAAACACACAATCTGGTTAAGCGGTTTACCAAAGGAGAATGGTGTTGCTGTTGTTAAGTGCCATCAAGTCAGGTCAAACTCATAGTGACCCTGTGTAGGGTTTCTGAAGAGCAGCTGGTGAATTTGAACCACCAATCTTATGGTACAAATCAACCTTGAGGTCCAGTGCTTATCCTACAACACACCAGGACTCCAATAGGAAAATCTTAAGTGTCATCGAATTGATTCTGACTCAGTGACCCAGTATAGGCTTTCCAAGGAGCAGCTTGTGAGTTTGAACTGCTGACCTTGCTGTTCAAACGGAACTTGTGGTTTAGATGTAGCCTGGTTAGCTGCCAAAGAGATTATGAGTGACTGGCAACTGTTGTTAAGCATCTTCAAGTCACTTGTGACTCCTAGCAACCCTACACACAACAGAATGAAAACACTGCCGGGTCCTGTCCCATTCTCACAGTGGTGTTCTGTTTGAGCTGTCACTGTGTCAGTCCATCCCACTGGGAGGTTGCCCTCTTTTTCACTTTGTCCAAGCATGATGTCGTTCTCCAGGAACTGGTCCCTTCTAATACGTCCAAAGTACAAGGGATGAAGTCTTGCCCTCCTCATTTCTATGTAATATTCTGGCAGTACTTTTTCCAAAGACAGATTTGTTTGGTCTTCAGACAGTCCACAGTACTGACAATATTCTTCTCCCATACCATAATTCAAACGCATTGGTTCTTTTCTGGCTTTTCTTATTTATTCTCCAACTTTCACATGCATGTGAGGCTACTGAAAATACCATGGCGTGGGTCAGGTGTACCTTAGTGCTCAGACTGACATTTCTTTTGCAGCTGATTTTCCTAATCTTGACTGCTGCCTGCTTCCATCAGGGTTGATTGTGGATCCAAGCAAAACGAAGTCTTTGACAACTTCAATCTTTTATATTCAATGTTAATTACTGGTCCAGTTGTGAGGATTTTCATTTTCTTTATATTAAGGTGCAATCCATAATGAAGGCTGTAGTCTTTGCTCCTCTTCAGTAAGTATTTCAAGTCCTCTTTGCTTTCAGAAAGCAAGATAGTATCATCTGCATAACTCTTCCTCCAGTCCTGATGCCATGATCTTTTCTGTATAATCCACCTTTTTGGATTATTGGTTCAGCATAAAGACTGAATAAATACAGTGAAAGGATATAACTTTAGTGTACACCTTTCATGATTTTAAACCATTCATTATCCCCCTGTTCTGTTCAAATGACTGAATCTTGGTCTATGTACAGGTTCCTCATGAGCACAATAAATGTTCTGGAATATTCATCTTTGCAATGCAATGTTATCCATAGTTTGTCATGATCCACACATCAAATGCCTTTGCACAGTCACTAAAGCACAAGTAAGCATCTTTCTGGTATTCTCTGCTTTTAGCCAAGATTCATCTAATGTCAGCAATGATAACCCCTCATTTTACGTCCTCTTCTGAATCTGGCTTGAGTTTCTGACAGCTCCCTGTTGATGTACTGCTGCAACGGTTTTTAAATTTTCTTCAGCAAAATTTTACTTGCATGTGATATTAATTCAGTAATTCCCACTTTCAGTTGGGTTACCTTTCTTTGGAATGAGCACAAATATGGCTCTCTTCCAATCTGTTAGCCAGATAGCTAACTGTCTTTCAAATTTCTTGGAATAGATGAGTGACCATGTCCAGTGCTGCACTGATTTGTTCAAACAGTATAATTTGGTTTCCATCAATTCCTGGAGTCTTGGTTTTTGTCACTGCCTTCAGCGCAGCTTGCACTTCTTCCTTCAATATCGTCAGGTCTTGATCAGATGCTACTTCTTGAAATAACTGAACATCAATCATTTCTTTTTGGTACAGTGATTCGATGTGTTACTTCCATCTTCTATTGATGTTTCCTGCAACATTCAGTATTTTGCCCATAGTATCTTTCAATATTGCAACCTGAGGCTTTCATTTTTTTTTCTTATAGCTTGAGTAATGCTGAGCATGTTCTTCCCTTTTCGTTTTTTAACTCCAAACCTTTGTCTATTTCATTATAATAATTTACTATGTCTTCTTGAGCTGCCCTTTGAAATTTTTTGTTCAGCTTTTTTACTTCATCATGTCTTCCAGCTGCTTTAGCTTGCCTAGGATCAACAGTAAGTTTCAGAGTCTCTTCTGACAGCCACTAGGATCTTTTCTGTCTTTTTAATGAGCTTTTACCTTCTGATATTCTTGATATTATCACACAACTCTTTTGGTCTCTGATCATTAGTGTCTAATGCATCAAATCCATGACTGAGATGGTCTCTACATTCAAGTGAGATATATTCAAGATTATTATTTTGGTTCTCACAGACCTTTTAAATTTTTTCTTCAGCCTCAGCCTAAGCTTGTAAATGAGCAGTTTATGGTCTGTTCCACAGTTGGCCCCTGGCCTTGTTTTGGCAAATGGCATTGAGCTTCTCGATCCTCTCATCCCACAGATGTAGTCAATTTGATTCCGTGTATTCCATCTGGTGTTGAAAAACATACCTGCAATAAAGGAGTCACTGGTCTTGCAAACTTCTATCATGAAAACTCCCTCATAATTTCTACTACCAAGGTTACATTTTCCAACTACCAATCAATCCCTCTTCTGTTTCCAATTTTAACATTCCAATCACAACTACTAGTGCATCTTGATGGCATGTTTGATCAATTTCAGACTGAATTCTTCAATTCATCATCACTGACTTTAGTGGTTGGTGCATAAATTTGAATCATAGTGGTATTAATTGGTCTTCTTTGTGGGTGTATGGATATTATTCTATAATAGTATTGTACTTCATGGTAGATCTTGAAGTGCTCTTTTTGTTTTGTTTTTAAACTTTTTATTGTGAATTGAGTGAAGGTTTACAAACAAGATCATCAGTTTTACATTCAACAAATCAAATACTATTTTTCATCTCAGTGATTACAATCCCCTCCATGCAACAATAGTTACACCACTTACTTACCCCTATTTTTTATGAAGCTTTGAGGAAATATAAAGAGAAAATTAAAAGCACCATATACAACAAAGGGGTTGTTCCAAATGACTTTTAAACAATCTTTTCCATATTTTATACCACTTTAGAGGTATGGCTACTCAAGAAGCATCATTTTATACTGTGCCCAAATAAAATACAGGTTATATCATTGGGGTAGGGGAAATTAATCAAGTTTATCAAATTTTATATCTATATAAATTCCTAACCAACTTGTTTCTATTACTCCTTCAGGAAGTGCAATCTACTAATTGAGGCTGTTCTGGACACTAACAGCCCAACAATGGAGACTGTGTAATGGGACTACACAAGAAGGGTTGACTTAACCCACTTGCTTTCTTTCTTAATGTAAAAGTCTTTAGAAGGTTTCACAATCCTTCCTTACAATGTAGTAAATACTCCAAAGGAAGAGATAATACTTAAAATGTGGTTGATTAGGGACATACAAACATTTCTTTAGATGCACAAGAGGAAAAAGAAGTTATAATCATCATAACATTAGTAAGGGTGGGAAAGATGAGAGATGTAAAGCAACTGAAATAGCTACCTAAGAAGTTTGTAAATCATGTAGGTCTGGAGAGAACATGCTCTCTCTACATTTTAGAAAAGTCTCTTTTTACAGGAAGACTAAGTGAGCTGTCCTCAAATGGTCGCCTTTTCTCCACTCTTGATGGACTTGTTAGATGATATTCCCTGCATCAGCCACTGTCCAACACCCGGACCAAAGACACAGAATGAAATCGTCTAATGGTTTTAAAAGAAGGCCCCAGGATGAAGTCTAAATACAAATAAAATTAGTATATTCTCAGAACTTAAACATGTGCAAATTTTGTGCCCAGAAAGGAGAGAGAAGGTTGAAGAACTATACACATCATCTCATTTAATTCCCCGACAGCTATATTAGTTATTATAATCTTAGGTGGTATGATCATGGGATTTTTTTTTTTACTTCCTTTTTATAATTTTCATGCCTGAGTATGTATTTTAAACTTATTATAAAAATATAAGTATTCATAAATGTAGAAAGAATATTAAAGTGAAATCTTAATTCAGATTCAACTATGATTCCTTCCAAACTTCTTTATTTTTGTATTTATTATGCATTTCTTTTGGAGTATTTTTAAACAAATTCCTAAACATTGTATCAGTTCATCTAGATCCACTTTGAAATGAACATTTCTGAGTCCTAGTATCTTAATGGGTTATGTATTGGGCTGCTAACCACAATGTCAGTGGTTCAAATCCACAAGCCACTCTGTGGGAGAAAGCTGAAGCTTTCTGTTCCCACAGAGATTTGCAGCCTCAGAAACCCTATACAAGGGCCCCTACAAGTCAGAAACAACTCTCAGGCACGCAGCAGTAGCATGATCCTCAGGCTAGAGACAGAAGAAAAAATGGCACCAAGTTCTCTTTGACACCAAGTTCTACTGGAAATTGATGAATGGTATCAAGGGGTCGTTGTTTTTAATCAAAGATTTATATTTTTAATTCTCTTAAGTTAAAACTACTGCAACTCTAAATTCCTGCAAGAAAAAAAAAAAAAAAAAATCCTAAATAGGCAAATCAGTGGTTTACCTATGGAATTTCAAGAGAACTGACTTTGTACTAGCTTCCCTACCCACCATGGTAGCTAACAATCTCAAATTTTGAAAACTTCTTTTAATATGTTTTAAATGAGAAGGGACTTCATGAAACAATAGCAACAACAACAAACAACAGGATATGTAGACAGCCTCAGTTCTGTCTGTGGTTGGGGGCCAGGAGCAAACCACTACCCCCCCCCCCCCGGAAGTGTGTGAATCCACCATGAACTATGTTATACAAATAGCAAACAAGAAACTACCATTCATGCTTCCAGTCTCTATATCATCCACCAGGAAACAGGTGACGACTGCCTGAGAATACACTAACATACAATCATCAATTAAAATAAATACAATGGCACTACATCTCAGAGAAAGACAATTTCAGCTTACACAAAGAAACAAGACAGTGCCTCTGTATTTTGTCAAGTGACCAAAACACAGAGTCAGAATTTTTAATTCCACTAATGATTATCAGTACTTGATAAAGGTACCTTCAATGGAATGAGATCAATGAAAACAAGGAGCACACACGCACAAAAAACCCATAATTTTAGAAGAATTCAGGAAAACACTACAAGAACAACCTGACAAAATAAATGAGAAACTGGAAGTCATACAAAGGAAGCAATCAGAAAGCCAGAAAATTAATACTAAGACTTGAGAAATAGATAGTACATTGAAAAGAGGAAAAAGTAGAACTGAGTCAATGAAAGTGCACTTAAAGACAAATCTCTTAATACTCATCTTTGAGAGAAACAATCACAAATAAAGAATAAATATCTCTGAAAAAAGTCTAAAATTTACACGAGACATTATTAAGAAGTGCATGTGATTGGAATCCCAGAAAAGGAAGAGAACAAAAAAGGAAAACACAGAGGAAATTTTGGAAGAAAACTTCCTTAACATCAAAAACAAGTAGAGAGTCATTCACGAAGCAGAGTGAATTTCAAACAGGCTAGACCCCAAAAGAAAGTCATCAAGAAGGATTATAATCAAACTTTCAAAACCAAAGACAAAAAAAAATCCTGAGAGTAACTCAGTATAAACAAAAAGTTACCTACAAATGGAAACTAGTAAGACTAAACTCTGATTTCTCAGAAGAAACTATGCTGGCAAGACCACAATGGAATGACATAAACTCTGAAAGAAAAAAAACTGCCAACCAAGAATCATATAACCAATAAAACTGTCCATGAAATATGATGGCAAAATGAAGACATTTCCAGATAAAAAGAATTTTCAAAAACCAGACCAACCTTACAAAAGTTACTAAAGGGAATTCTTTGGACAGAGAACAACAACAGCAGACAACAACCTGACACTGACATATATGACAATATCACCCAGAACTCGACTCAGCCATGGAAGTATTCAAAGTAAAACAAACCTACAAGACTGAAAAAATAGGGAAAACAGTGATACAGTTTGCAATAACAAACAAACAAAAACCCATAAAGTAAAAAGGAAATAATTTAATTGGCAGAATTTCCAAATGAAATTAGCAGCCTGATTCATAACCACTACGCTCCCAGAGCTCCTTAGGATGATCCTAGTCCTAGTCTATTCTGCGTGGCTTCTTATGAAAGAGAGACATGGAAATAGTCTCACACACATGGGGGAACTGCCTACAGCAAAGGAACACCAACAATCGCTAAACTAGGAGAGAACCCTCAGAAGGAATGCACAAGCCAATACTTTGATTTGGACATGTAACCTCCAGAACAGACAACACATTTCTGTGCTTTAAAGACACTCCTTTTGTCCTGTTATGGAAGCCCTGGGAACTAAAATGCCAACATGATTTGAAGATAATAACAGTGATGACATTTTAGTTTGCATGACACTCAAATACATATCTGGAGTCCTGGTGTGCCTCTGTAGGTTAATGTGCTGGATTGCAAGATCGCTTTGAACTTCAGGGTTAGTGGTTCAAGCTCACCATCCACTCCTCGAAAACCCTATACAGGGCTGGTATGGGTTAGAACCAACTGGCCAGAACAACAACAAAAGCGTATATGCATCATATATCGTTGTCATGATCTATATATGATATATATAAGAACTAGTACAATTACACTCTCCTTTCCAAAGATGATGCTCAATTAAGATGACTACAAATACTATAATAAAATATGCAAAGATTTAGAGGTAGAAAAAGAAAAGGGAAGAACACGGTCAGCATTTCTCAAGCTGGGGGAACTGAAGAAAAAATTCAAGCCTCGACTTTTGTTATTGAAAGATTCTCTGGGCAAATTATTGAATGATGCAGAATGTATCAATAGAAAATGGAAGGAATACACAGAGTCATTGTACCAAAAGGAAATGGTTAATGTTCAACCATTTCAAGAGGTACCATATGAACAAGAGCCAATGATACTCAGGGAGGAAGTCCAAAGTGCATTGAAAGAATTGGCAAAGAACAAGGCACCAGGAATTGATGGAATAAAAATTGAAATCTTTCAAGAAAGTGAGGCACCACAAGAGGCACTCACTCATCTCTGCCAAGAAATTTGGAAGACAACTATCTGGCCGACTATTGAAGAGATCAATATTTGTGCTCATTCCAAAAAAAGGTGTCCCAACAGAATGCAGAAATCATCGGACAATCTCTTTGATATCTCAAGCAAGTAAAGTTTTGCTAAAGGTAATACAGAAACGGCTACAATCATACATTGACCGAGAACTTCCACAGGTTCAAGCTGGATTCAGAAGAGGCCGTGGAATGAGAGATATCATTGCTGATGTCTGATGGATCTTGGCTGAAAGCAGAGAATACCAGAAGGATGTTTACCTATGTTTTATTGACTACGTGAAGGCTTTCGATTGTGTGGATCATGACAAACTATGGACAACGTTAAGAAGTATTGAGTATTCCAGAACACTTAATTGTGCTTCTGAGAAATCTGTACCTAGACCAAGAAGCAGTTGTTCGAACAGAGCATGGGAACACTGAATGTTTTAAAACTGGGGAAGGTGTGCGACAATGTTGTGTTCTTTCACCATACTTATTCAACCTGTATGCTGAGCAAATAACACGAGAAGCTGGGTTCTATGAAGAAAACCGTGGCGTCAGGATTAGAGGAATAGAGGAAGACTCATTAACAACCTGTAGATATGCCGATGATACAACCTTGCTTAATGAAAGTGAAGAGGACTTGAAACATTTACTGATGAAGATCAAAGAGCTCAGCCTTCGATATGGACTGCATCTCAACGTCAAGAAAACAAAAATCCTCACCACTGGACCAATAAACAACATTCTTATCAATGGAGAAAAGATTGAAGTTGTCAAGGACTTCATTCTTCTTGGATCAACTATCAACACTCACGGAAGCAGCAGTCAAGAGATCAGACGACGTATTGCATTGGGCAAATCTGCTGCACAGGAACTTTTTAAAGTATTGAAGAGCAGAGATGTCCACTTGAGGACTAAGGTGCGACTAAACCAAGCCATGGTATTTTCAGTAACTTCATATGGATGAGAAAGCTGGACAGTGAATAAGGAAGATTGTAGAAGAATTGATGCCTTTGAGTTGTGGTGTTAGAGGAGAATACTGAAAGTGCCATGGACTGCCAAAAGAACCAATAGATCTGTTTTGGAAGAAGTGCAGCCAGAGTGCTCCTTGGAGGCCAGGATGGCTAAGCTTCGTCTCTCATACTTTGGACATATTGTCCGGAGGGAACAGTCACTGGAGAAGGATGTCATGCTGGGTAAGGTGGAGGGTCAGAGAAAAAGAGGAAGACCCCTAATGAGATGGATTGGCCAGGTGGCATCATTGATGGACTCAAATGTAGCAGCGGTAGTGAGGTTGGCCCAGGATCGGACATTGTTTCATTCTGCTGTGCATGGGGTCGCCATGAGTCGGTTCCAACTCAATGGCACCTGACAACAACAACAACAACAGGAGTTAAGCCTTGTCTGAGTTCATTCCTTTTTCTTATTTCATATTTCTTCTCTACATAATCATCTTTCACAAGAGAAAGAAAAGCAACTAATTACTTTTCTGAAAGACAAGTTATGCCAATGCTATTTTTGTCTCACAAGTATGGTATTTTCTACCTTAATCTGCCCAAATTCTCTGCGTATAATTAAAAGATTTGAAAATTAAAATCCTCGAAGCATGCCTTCAGAGAGCACTGTGGGTTTGTCTAGTGGTAGCAAACCCCTTCTATTTCCTGTTTACTTCCTAAATGTATGCCTGCATCTCTGTGGTGTACTGAATTATGTCTCTAGTTTTTCTTTTTTCTTTTTTAACTCCCATGAAATGCCTCTTTTTCTCATGAGTCAGGGTGAGAGAAAGTATAAGAAGATACTGATAGGGTAACATGATTCAGTTGTAATCGATTTTTAATGGCATTAACTGCGATTGTAGAAATATGGAACTCTAACATGAGTGTAAAATGAGCCATCTCAGAAGCAGGGGGCAGGGGGAGATATCACGATCATCAAGAAGCAGCAGCAGTAGAGGGTATCCTTTGGATCCTGAGATCCCTTGCTCACTGAACCTCTTTGGGGGAGTAGCAGCAGTAATACCGTCATAGCAGAACCAAGAGTGAGAGCACATGACAGAGAAGTGGGCTTCCCAGTCCAGGGAGCAAGTAAAGCTGAGTAACTCTGGGTGGGAGGATTGCTGCAGAGTGGAGTGCCTCCAGGTATTTAATAGAAGGAGCTAGATTTGCTGATCCATGGAGCAAGAGCTGAGTGCCTTAAGGCTAAGACTTCTAGTGGAGTAGTGTGAGAGTTCTGTAACACTGCCCTAGCAGGGCACAGCAGAGGAGAGACTGTGTCCTTTGGGCATATATTGTTGTTGTTGTTGTTGTTATGTGCCGTGGAGTCGGTTCCGACTCATAGCGACCCTGTACAGGGTTTCCGAGGCTGTTAATCTTTACGGGAGCAGAAAGCCTCATCTTTCTCCCGCGGAACAGCTGGTAGTTTCGAACTGCTGACCTTGCGGTTCGCAGCCTGATTCGTAACCACTACACTGCCAGAAAAGAGCACTTGTGGTGCTGTGGGTTAATGCACTCGACTGCAAAGTTGGTTTGAGCAACAAGGTCGGCAGTTCAAGTTCACCAGCCACTCCTCGAAAACCCTAGTCAGGGTCGCTATGGGTCAGAACTGAGTCAAAAACACTTAACAACAACAAAAGAGCACTGTAACATTGCCAAGTAGGGTAGAGGTCAGGCCCAGGCGATCAGGGCCCGAGACAGGCCTAGCCTGTGGGCACGACTAAGGACGGGCTGTCCTGGCTGAAAACTGAGCCCTGAGGATTTTCCGTTAACTTCCCTAATTGTGAGTATGCTGTCTGAGGTTTTTTGTCGCCATTCCAGTGGGTTATCCAACATAGCTGAGTAGACAGGACGGAGAGAGGAACGGTTGGTGTCATTTTTTCCCGTTTCATAAATAAAAGAACTTAAGTCTTAGTCTTGTTTTTTATTTGTCTGATTATCTTCTTCTCGTACCTCGGAGCTCAGTTTATTGGAATCTTCTGATATTAATTCATAAAATCCAAATTCATGTCCAAACCTTTAGCTGCTGACAATCTTCTTTCAGAGTCTATTCTCATTTGTAAAATTCTATAAAGCCTTTTTTTTTAATCACAGAAGGATTTAAAAAAAAGAATTCATTGCTTATGAACACAATACGCTTTATAAAGCCTCCAACTGAATAGCTCTAACACTAGTAATACCCAAGCTGAAGAGAGTAATCCATTAGTCAATATACTTTTATTGAGGTCAAGTTACACAGACAACACAGAACCTGTGGAAGAGCTTTGATTAACTTCATGTCCTCAGTTTTTTGCTTTTCCTTTTTAAAAACCCTCTTAATTATAACTTTCCAGTATATCTGGAGTCCGTTTGGTAGAGAACAATGTACCCGAGAGGAACAAGAGCAAGGACCTCAAGATAGAAGAGAGTGTGGCGATTCAAGAAGATGAAGGGAGGCCAGTGTGGCTCTAACATGATGAAGGGCAAAGAGGCAAGAGGAGGACTGGGGAGGAGGCCGGGTCTGAGGTTCTATGTGACTCAGTATTCTTCCACCAACTATAAATTCGATAGCTTAACATTGTATTTCACAATAATAACCAGACTTACTGAAACACTACTCGAGTTCTAGTTCTCATCTATTATGCACATTTCACATGAGCATACATAATAATCCGAGGACTGTATTCTTAAGTGTTTTACAGACTGAAATAAGAGTGGGTGTCGGCTACATTATCACCCTCCAAACAAAGAGGACAAAGAATACAAATATTCTCTTTATGAGATAGGATAAAGGATCATTCTAATTTATGTTACTATAAATATTTGCCGTCTCCTTAAGATATGTTTTGAAACCCAAAATCAGAACACAAGCCTAAGGAATTGGACTTGGTACTTAGTTCAGGAAAAATTTTCTGAGAACCCTTATGAAATGTCTGAGTAAAGAAAATCTGCCTTATCTAAGAACATACCACTTTACTATTTAGAACCCAAAGTAGGGCACCTTCCTGTGATCAGCGACGGAAAGGTAAGATGGTGAGAACAGAATAAAGTTGGGAAGAAGCATGCACCACATTTTAAAAACATGATAAATCCCTGCCACTTGTTACAGGTTAGCAGAGGGGTAACATTCAGCCTCCTGGTTCATTGTACTTATTCTTGGTCCAGCGTATGCTCCTACTCAGATTTTAACCTGATCTCTGACGATTTTGAACATGTCATAGGTCCAAGCAACTGTTATTTTATTCAATTATTTATACGGTCTCCATGAATCAGAGCCAACTCAACAGCAGCTAACAACAATTTTGGCCCTGGCTCCTGAAACCTTTTTCTTAGACTTAGCTATTTAGGACTATAGTTTTCAACAGAATCTATACTTTAGTAAGAATTTGGCCTACGTTTTGATCACATTTAACTCCTAGGCAATTAGGTCTTCATTCCACCATAAATCCAGCACTCATACCCCACCATAAATCCAGCACTCATACCAAGAAAAGAAAAAGTTACCCATATTAATCTATTTTTTTAAATTAAAAGAGTTAAAATAGTATATGTTCAAGACTTACTGGGTTCTTTCTCTAATAATGGTACGTTACCTTAAGGAATTTTACTTATATAAATAAAAATGATCAACTCTGGAATGCCACATTAACTGCTTGACCCTTTCATGACCCATGGAGCATACAGTGTCTACCTACATTTTCTGCTTCTAGGACTTTCTGGGACACCAGTATCCCACTTTTATTGCATACTGTCATATGGTGGTGGTGGTTGCTAGGTGATGTCGAGTCAACTCTGACTCCTAGTGACCCTATGCACAACACAATGAAACACTACTTAGTCCTGCACCAGCCTCAAAACTGTTTGCGTCCATTGTTGTTGCCACTGTGTCAATCCATCTCATTGGGAGTCTTCCTCTTTTTTGCTGACCCTCTCTCTACTTTACCAAGCATGATGTTCTTCTCCAGGGGCTGGTCCCTCCTGAACACATGCTCCAAGTACAAGAGACAAAGTCTCACCACTCTAGCCTCTAAGGAGCATTCTGGCTTTACTTCTTCCAACACAGACTGGTTTGTTCTGGCAAGCCACGGTACTTTTAATATTCTTCTACAACACCATAACTCAAATACATCAATTCTTCTAGTCTTCCTTATTCATTGCCCAAGTTTCACATGCATATGAGGCTATTGAAAATACCACAGCTTGGATCAGGGGCACCTTAGTTCTCAAACTGACATCTTTGCTCTTGAACACTTTAAAGAGGTCTTTGCAGCAGATTTGCCAAATGCATTATGTCCTTTGATTTCTTGACTGCTGCTTCCATGAGAAATGATTGTAGATCCAAGCAAAATGAAGTCTTTGACAACTTCAAACTTTTCTGTTTATCACAATGTTATTGGTCCAGTTGTGAAGATTTTAATTTTCTTTGCATTGGGATGCAACCTATACTGAAGATTGTAGTCTTTGATCTTCATCAGTAAGTATTTCAAGTCTTCTTTGCATCCAGCAAGCAAGTTTGTAACGATTGCATATTGCAGTTGTTGATAAAACTTCCTCTAGTCTTGATCCCATGTTCTTCATATAATCCAGCCTCTCAGATAATTTTTTTACATACAAATTGATTAAGTATAGAAGGATACAACACAGGCTCACATCTTTCCTTATTTCAAACCAGTATCCCCTCATTCTGTTTGAACGACTACCCTTCTTGGTCTATGTACAGGTTCCCCATGAGCACAATTAAGTGTTCAGGAATACCCTTTCTTTATAATGCTATCCATAGTTTGTTATGATCCACATAGTCAAATGCCTTTGCATAGTTAATAAAGCACAAGTAAATTTCTTTCCAGTATTTTCCAATTTCAGCCAAAATACATTTAACAGCAGCAAAGATAGCCTTCATTCCACATCCTCTCCTAAATCTGGCTTCAATTTCTGGCAAATCCCTGTAGATGTACTGCTACAACTGCTTTTTAAAAATTATTTATTTTCCATCTGGCAAGAGGATGAAAGTCACCAGATAAGAAAAGCAAGGAAAACAATTCCAGGATTTATTATAGTTAACATTTTAATTGCGTATTGAGCTTAAAAAACATTGACATTTCAATGTTTTTTCCTCACTTTTCACCATTGGAAGGAATACCTTATCCTCTCCTGAAAAGGGGTGATAAAAACTGAAATTTCATTTAATAAAAAAACATCAATTTACAATTCAATTGTTAATTTTGACATAAAGATCACTTTAGCAATATTATATTTTCACAAAGGACGAAAATTAATGATTTTACAAGATTTTTTTTAACCTCTATAAATAGATTTTTCTTTTTTTAAAAAAAGAGCATCCTTTTTTATTAACAGCAATACAGAAAGCTCTAAATGAAGCTAACTTTATAAATGTAAGAATTTAAAACTAGGTCCTTAAACTTTTTGAATTCGGGCCAACGACATCTCCTGACACCACACTAAGCATGACGTGGAGCAAAACTGGTTAATTATGACAAGATGATTACTGGCACTAGCCAAATGGCATTCAGTAAGCAGATCTCACTGGCACCCTGCCATGAGAAGGGTCTTCCTATACCAAACCAAACCCCATCACCATCGAGTCAGTTCTGACTCATATCAACCCTGTAAGGCAGAGGAGAACTGCTCTGGGTTTCCAAGACTAAATCTGTACTGGGGCAGTCAAGCTCGTTGTTCTTCTGTGAAGGGATCTACTACAGTGGCGGTGGTGGTGGTGTGCTGTCGAATTGGTTCCGACTCATAGTGATCCTACATAGGGTTTCTGAGGCTGTAAATCATTACAGGAGCAGAAAATCCCATCTTTCTCCCATGGAGCAACTGGTGGATTTGAACTATTGGCCTTTAGTGTCTACTACAGTAGTGGCAAAAAGATTTAGAAGGTAATTTTTCTTTAAGAAAAAAAAAAGCAAAATCATCACACCTAACATTAGTACTGCTATTTTCTTCCAAAAGCATGAAAGGCATACTACTGACTTGGATTTAACTAAGCCAATAGTTCACTTGCAATAATTCTACTCTAATCTATGAAACCTTAAAGAATGTAGCTACTTTTGAGAATATCCATGAAAATAAAAATACTTATTTAAAGAATATATTATAAAGTACAAGATCAAACCTGAAACACTTGGGAGTGAGCATCCAAACAACAGGTGTTTCTTTGTAGACTATGTGTTGCTTTTTCTAATTTTTAATAATAAATGTATTCCTGAAGTATTATGAGTAAAGATTTGGGAAATTCTATCACATTTTAAACATGCCAAGAAATCTCATTATCCAAGTGAATCCTCTGAATGGACCCGTAGTTAAAAAAAAATCTAACAAATTACCATAATCTATGAATTTACTGTCTTATAATTTTATTTTTGTGTATCAGCACTCTGTTTTTTAGATATGGAATGCAATCTTCAGACAAAAGAAAGCCAAGTATACTCTAAAGTGACTGTAAGCAGTACAAGAATCCTCATCCTAACTTCTGACACTATCAAACAGATCAACCAAATAACAAGGATTTCCAACAAGAGGACTACATATCAATCATACAAGTAATGCTAGAGCCCTAAAGTCCCAGTCAAAGTGCGTTCAATGATAACAATACTAAGACTTCTATAAATTCTGCTTGCATTTCTGCTTCATAGTGCTACCCTTAAGCGCGGAATACCTGTAAACCATCATCAAAATAAGTACTAGCTATCCATGTGAATAAAGAAAAAAAGACAGGAGTCAGGGCTTGATGGCAGCTAGGGTAGAGGTGCAGTGAGGTTCGCCATCAGCAATACCACAGAATATCAGACAAAGCAGATTCTGGTCAGAGCTTCAAAACTCGGAACCACATAGGTAGGAATATTTTAAAAGTTTGAATGCTTATAGCTAGTAGAACTTGTAGCGGAAGTAAGGAATTGCAAACTTTTCAATCTGCCAGGCTTGGTGGCCTGGAGCTGACAACTTGAGCAAGACCAAATGGCAAGACCAAGCAGGGGAGCAGACACACCACAAAAAAACACCATGGGAACCTCGGAGCAAAGGTGGACAATACACTTTGTCGGTTTTTCATTGTTCTGATTTTCTTTTTCTTTTCTTTTTTTTTTGGTATCTGTTCATTGGCCCACCACTGTTTGTGCACCTCCATTCTGGTGACTAGAGGGGGTGCCTGAGCGAGGGACACCACCCACCCTCACCACTAGTGGGTTCTTCTGCCACGCATGTGCACAGATACTCTCAGATCAAGAGCCAGCCCTGCACTGTTTTGTTTTTTGTGTGTTTTTTAATAAGGAAAACTCTA
>NW_006408522.1:46019670-46036843 GCF_000296735.1 Chrysochloris asiatica
TGGATAGAACAACCAGAAAGAAACTTGACAAAGACACAGAAGAACTACACAACAATCAGCCAACTAGACTGCATAGATGTATACACAGCATTCTACCCAACAACTGTACAATACACATTCTTTTCCAGTGCACATGGAACATTCTCCAGAATAGCCCATGTCTTAGGCCACAAAACAAATCTCCATAAATTTACAAAAATCAAAATACTACAAAGCATCTTCTCAGACTACAATGCTATCTAATTAGAAATCAACAACAGGAATACCAAGGAAATAAAGTCAAATACAAGGAAACTGAATAATACCCTGCTGAAAACGACTGGGTAGAAGAAGAAATTAAATGTGAACTCCGGTCTTTAGGAGTTCCTTCATCAACACTGCTAGAACCAGGTGAAGTGGTTACATGTAACAGTTATGTCTGACTCATGAGTATTAAATCTGACAATGATATAATATCAACACTGCTGTTAAGGGAAATGGTAACTGGACATCATGAATACAGAGAATTGCCAAAAATAATCACCAGTTTCAAAAGAGGACACTGAATGAGGGATATCATTTCTGATACCAGAAGGATCTTGGCTGAAAGCAGAGAATACCACAAAGGTGTTTACCTGATGTTTCATTGACTAGGTAAAGGCATTCAAGAATGTGGATTATAACATATTATGGAAAACATCGGGAACCATGGGAATTCCAGAACACTTAATTGTGCTCATGAAGAACCTTCCCATAGACCACGAAGCAGTTGAACATGGGGACACTGCTTGGTTCAAAATCAGGAAAGGTGTGCATCATCAGGGTCATCACTATGCATATTCAATCTGTAAAATGGTGGGGTCGTTAAGTGCCATCCAGTTAGTCCTGACTCATAGTGACCCTGTAGAGAGATTTCAAGGAGCAGCCAGTGGGTTTGAACCACCAACCTACAGTTAGCAGTCCAGTGCTTATCTTACCGTACCACAACAGGATGCTGAGCAAATAATCAAAATGCTGGATTATATGAAGAAAGCAGCATCAGAATTGGAGGGAGCCTCATTAACAACAACCCACAATATGCAAATACACAACCTTGCTTGCTGAAAGTGAAGAGGACTTGAAGCACTTACTGATGAAGATCAAAGACTACAGCCTTCAATAGGATTACACTTCAACACAAATAACAAGCTTCACAACTCGAACCAATAAGCAATACCACAATAAACAGAAAATATTGAAGTTGTCAAAAGATTTCACTTTCCTTGGATCCACAACTAACACCCATGAAAGCAGCCGTCAGGAAATCATATGACATATTTCATTGAGCAGATATACTGGGGGGAAAAAAAGTCTCCTTAAAGTGTTTAAAAAAAAATAGGCATCACTTTGAAAACTAATGTTCACCTGACTCAAGCTATGATATTTTCAGTTACTGCATATGCATAGAAAAGCCAGACAGTGAACAAGGAAGAACAAAGAAGAATTGATGTCTTTGATTTATAGTTGGCAAAGAATATTGAATCTATCATGGACTGCGAGAAAAACAAACAAATCTGTCTTGGAAGAAGTACAACCAAAATGTTCCTTAGAAGTCAGCATGGCGACATATCATCTCACGTACTTTGGACATGTCATCAAAGGGAACCAATCCCTGGAGAAGGACATCATGCTTAGTAAAGCAAGTCAATAAAAAACAGGAAGACCTTCAAAGACATGGATTGGTATAGCAGCTGCAATAAATTGTTGTTGCTGTGTGCTGTTGAGTGTATCTAGCCTCACAGTGGCCCTATAGAACTGTCCCATAAGGCTTATTGTTGTTCTTAAGTACCATAGAGTCGGTTCCAACTCATAGTAACCCTACACAGGGTTTCCGAGGCTGTAAATCTTTACAGGAGCAGAAAGCCTCTTCTCCCGTGAACACCTGGTAGTTTCGAACTGCTGACCTTGAGGTTAGCAGCCTGATTCTTACATGAGTAGAATTCCAGGTCTTCTCTCCAGCAGAGTCACTGGTAGGTTGGAACCACCAGTCTTTCAACTGACAGCCAAACATTTTAACCATGGCAGACATACATCAACAAGATAACTACAAACTTGACAATATCAGGACTAAGAAAACGCTCAGTTGATAATATTAGGGGCTACCTTGTGGGAGGAATAAGGGTTTGAGATCACAGAGGAGCAACTATCTTATGTCGTTGTTGTTAAGTGCTATGGAGTCAGTTCCAAATCATAGCAACCCTGTACAGGGTTTCTGAGGCTGTAAATCTTTACGGGAGCAGAAGGCCTTATCTTTCTCCCACAGAACAGCTGGTAGTTTTGAACTGCTGACCTTGCGGTTCACAGCCCAATTCGTAACCACTACGCTACTATCTTATGTAGAAGGTTAAAATTTGCTAAAGATGATAGGTATAAAATATTTAAGGAGTCCTGGTGTGACAATACAGGTTAAGTACTGGACTGCTAACTGCAAGGTCGGCAGTTCAAACCCACCAACTGTTCCTCAGAAACCCTACACAGGGTTGCTATAAGACAGAGCTGACTCCACAGCACTTATCAACAATAAATAAATAAATAAATATAGGATAAGAACTCTGGTAGTGCAGTAGTTACGAGTCGGGCTGCTAACCTCAAGTTCAACAGTTCAAAACTTCCAACTGTTACGTGGGAGAAAGATGAGGCTTTCTGCTCCAGTAAAGATTTATAGCCTCAGAAGCCCTACGTAGGGTTGCTATGAGTCAGAACTGACTCATGGCACACCACCACCATCACAGAGGATAAGCACTGGACTGCTAACCACAAGGTCAGAAGTGTCTATACAGAGTCACTATGAGTCAAGAACCAATTTGACAGCACTCAACAACACATTTCACTTGTTTAGTATATAGCCATATATTCTATTCATATACTAAGCATATAGTATATATGCATATACTAAACATACTTCAGCTGGGAATGTTTGTTACTGGAAGCATCTGTTTCTTCCAGCCCAACAAATCCACAAGAATCGCTAAGACTACAACTTGTCACTGAGACAAGAAGATACCCCAGATTTCTGAAAGACATCACCTTAGCTGCTGCCACAGCCAGAAATTTGTTGTTAGGCAACACAATACATTTTTTTTTTCTCTGAAAACTGAAGGAAATGCTACTGTTTACAAAACAGTCCAAATGTGACTAATATTTACAAGTATGGAAATCCAGTCAACAACATATTCTGGCTAGTAAACAGAGTAGAATAAGTAAATCCTGATAAGCTTTTATGAAAATCATCTGAGCGGGCCACTGCGCCTGGCTCCTCCTTTTGGAAAGACTTCACATTAAAGATGGTCAGCTCCCACATATGTGAAAGGAGGGAGCGGCGGCCTGTACTTGTCAGAGATCAGGTAAAATGTAAGAAACTCCTGTAACACTGAGGTCTGCTTTGGATTGTATCAAGCTGGAGAAACACATTTATGGGAGGCCGGCCTGAGTCAAAATGCAGTCAGTGTGAAGAAGCCTGAAATGAAACCGTTGCCACTCTAATTCAAGAAAATCCCATACAAGATAGCGCTTTTCTGTGAAACCTGCCAACAATGAGATGTGACAAACACATGAAATGTTGTCTCCCAGAGAAGGTCATTAGACTCAGAACACAGATCTTCATTTTCAGTTAGTCATGCAGGCAGACTCTGCTTAATAAGTACTCAAATTCCAGACTCCAAAAGGGAGCTCAGCATAAATCAATCATAGTGTTAGCGCAATTTAAGCACAGTGAGCCATTCTTATTCCTTGAAGGTATGGTGGGATCCCTCCCAAAACCCAAGGTCCAAGACACCAGCCTAGGCCCAAATTTGCAACCAGGACTTTCTGAGGATAAGCAGTCTTAACTCTTTTCTGCACTACCATGAAAAACAATAGACCCTGAAAAAAAGCCACATTTTTAGGAGTTCAAAGA
Source organism: Chrysochloris asiatica (assembly GCF_000296735.1). NCBI lineage: Eukaryota > Metazoa > Chordata > Mammalia > Afrosoricida > Chrysochloridae > Chrysochloris > Chrysochloris asiatica. Next base: position 46,023,584 of record NW_006408522.1, read on the forward strand.
CTGTGCTCCAGTTCCATCTTAGATAATGCATGTTTCTCAGATGGGAATTTTCTACAAGAAGGAAGCCACGCAGAGTTTGAGGGAAGAGCATGCTAAGAGACGGGAACAAGAGCCAAGGTGAATTGAGCGAAGGTTTATACAGCAGATCATCAGTTTTATATCCAATAAATCATACACTTTGTTTCATCTCAATGATTACAATCCCCTCCATAGAACAACAGCTATCCTATGTCCTCCTGTGGTTCCTATTTCCATTCTGCCCTCCTTCCCAACCCCTTTGAACCTTATCCCCAGGCAACATTTACCTGATCTTGAATGGTTGACCATTTCATAGTGAGCATACCTCACTAGGATTGTTGTTCCCCTTATATACCTAGCTATTTTGCTTGACTAAAATTTGGGCCATGAGGATGAGTTCTATTCCAAACCTGAAGGGTATAAGAGGGCCATAGTCTCAGGTTTCTCCAGTCTCTTTCTGACCAGTAAGCAGAGCCTTTTTCATATTTTCAAGCTTTGTTCTACATTGTCTCCCACTCTACCCAAGACCTTCTCATGCAATTCCTTTCAAGGCAGTAGTTAGTAGTAGCCAGGCACCATGTAATTCAAGGGTGAGGAACCTTTTTTCTGCCAAAGTAACATCATTCGCAGGTCATACAAAACTAGTAACTTAAAAATTAGCCTGCTACATTTGGTCAAACATTTAATGAACTCATTCTGTTGTGGTGGATGTAACTGTGGTTGTCTTGGCAGGGCCAGACCAAATGATTTCACTGGCCTTATGTGGCTCACGGGCTGGACGTTCCCCACCCGATTCTAGTTCTTCTGGTCTCAGACTCATGGACACTGATGTTCATGTGTTCCATTAACTGATTCCAAGCATCTTCAATTCCCATCACTCTTCTTTCTTCCATATATGGAGAGATCAATAGTTGTGCTTTAGGTGGTCACTTAGGAGTATTTAAGGTCCCAGCCACCAAAGTAGGATGTAGAACAACACTGTCTTTGTGGACTATGGTATGCCGATTGACCATGATGTCCCAGAGACTATGGTCCTCAGAATCCAGACCCAGCAACTTGGTGCCTCAAGATGTTTGATAAAGTCCAAGATTTCTTTATCATTTTGTCCCTTGTATGCCCCACCATATTCAAAGGTGTGTTTGCAGTAAAAATAAATGCCCATGTATAAACATCCTCGGTCAAATCCTTATATAGTTGTAAATGTACTCCCACTCTCTCTCTCATACCCCTTCCTTCAGCCTGTGTATCTGCCCGTGTATCTACCTGTAGAACACTGTTGTTGCAGGATTATATATATAACAGTATTTACCTCTATCCCTTTAACCCTTGTATTCCTCCCTGTGTCTTCACCATTCTTCTACCAATCTCCCTCTTCTTGTATATTTCCTTCTCCGTCACCCAAGTTAACATATGTCTACTCTCTAGGATCAGCACTGGACTGCAAGTCACAAGGTCAGCAGTTCAAACCCACCAGCTGCTCCTTGGAAACCCTACAGAGGGTCACTATGAGTCAGAACCAACTCGAAAGCACTTTAACAACAGCAACCTCTAGTCAGTGAATTACTCTCTTTTCCCTCCCAACCCTGGTAACCCTTAAAGAATGTTTCTTTTAGTATGAAAACCTTTTCTTGCACTTACACAATAGTAGTCTCGTACAGTATTTGTCCTTTAGTGATTGACTTATTTCACTCAGCATAATGTCCTCCAGGTTCTTTCATGTGATGAGATGTTACATAGATTTATCCTTATTCTTCAATGTTGATAGTGTTCCACTGTGTATGTACCAAAGTTTGTTAGCTATTCTTCCAATGATAAGTTTTTTGCTATTGTGAACAGTGCTGCGATGAACCTGGGTGTGCATGTATCTACTCATGTCCTGGTTCTTATTCCTTGTGGATATATACCACGTAGAGGGATTACTAGATCAAACGCTATTTCTATTTCCAGCTTTCTGAAGAGGCACCATACCGTTTTTCCACAGTGGTTGCACCATTTTAAAGTCCTCACATTCGTTGGTTTTGAACTTTGCTATGAATAAGTTCAAACATCTTGAAATGGTGTTTAGCATATCTGAGGCCCAGCAAGGAGGTCTGAAGGAGCTCTGCTAGTGTAGTGGTTACAAATCAGGCTGTGAACCACAAGGTCAGCAGTTCGAAACTACCAACTGTTCTGCGGGAGAAAGATGAGGCTTTCTGCTCCCGTAAAGATTTGTTGTTGTTGTTGTTATGTGCGGTGGGGTCGGTTCCGACTCATAGCGACCCTGCAAAGGGTTTCCGAGGCTGTTAATCTTTACGGGAGCAGAACACCTCATCTTTCTCCCGCGGAACCGCTGGTAGTTTCGAACTGCTGACCTTACGGTTAGCAGCCCAATTCGTAACCACTACGCTACCAGAGCAGCCTCGGAAACCCTGTTCAGAGTCACTATGGGTTGGAACCAGCTTGATGGCACTTAACAACAACAAGGAGAAGGTCAGGGTAGCTGAAGGGATAAGTCATCACCTTTCTTCACCTGATTATTTGAAGATCTTAAAACAATGTGTAACCCTAATACATAAACCAAGTTGGTAGTTTTACTAAATAGCTTTAATTCTGGGAAGTTTGAGATAAGATACTGGTCACAGAAAATTTTCATAGTTTTATATTGGTCCTACTTTGATAAAATTCAAGTAAGGCATACTTCTTCAATTATGAAAAAAAATATATTCTAATTTATCTGTACTTCAAAAATATATCTTTCAATTGCTGATGAGAGTTAAAAATGGCCTTAGTTTGAAAAAAATACATATACTTTCAGGTATAAATAATATTAAATTATAAATATTTAATTAAAATAGTTTGTATTATTAACATCTTCACTTATTTCCAAACAATAAAACCACAAATTTATTCTATTAAGAAAGCCATAAAAATGGGCATCTTTGGACTATGTCATTTCAAAGATTTCAAATGACATAGAGCTTAAATTCAAAACTGCCATGCCCGAATTAAACAAATAAAGATGCCCTTTTATAAGTAGTATGAAATCTTTTCCAAACCATACCAAGATCATTTTTGTTAGTACCCAGAAGGCTCTGGCTTTTATTTCTGTCCCTGCTATGGCCTATGGAGTCTTCCTTGTTTTATTTTATTTGTAATATACTAGACTCCTATGGAACTCCTGGTGTGGTGCTATAGAATCAGCACTAGACTGTAAACCACAAGGTCAGCAGTTCAAACCCACCAGCTGCTTCTGAGAAAACTTAAACAAGGTCGCTATGAGTTAGAACCGATTCAACAGCACTCAACAACAGGGTCCCTATGGAATACTGGTGTGGAGCTATAGGATAAACACTGGACAGCTAACTGGAAGATCAGTGGTTCAAATCCACCAATCACTCCTCAGAAACCCCATACAGAGTTACTGTGAGTCAGAACTGACTCAACAGCACTTAACAGGGTCCTATGGAGGGAGCTCTGGTGGATAAGCACTATACTACTAGCCACCGAAGTTGCCAGTGTTATTCCACCAGCTGCTTGTGGGAGAAAGATATGGCTTTTTGTTCCCATAAAGATTTATAGCCTCAGATATATATATAGATAGATAGATAGATAGATAGATAGATAGATAGATAGATAGATAGATAGATAGATAGATATAGGGTCCCTGAGTTGGAATCACTGGATGTTGCTGGATTTAGTTTGGTTTTAGGGTCCTAGGAGTCAGCCAACTCAAAGACAGTGGATTGATTATGAGCTTAGCTGAAAACCATAAAATACTATTATGCTTATTAAGAAGATCATATTGGCCCTGGAATTTGCCCTCTCACACACCAATGCAAATCTTAAACTATCTGTTTCTGCCTCTTCCTCCCATTTTGTTGAACCCAGTGATGTGGCATATGTTTCAGCATAGAAAATAAATCAGCATAAAATTTTTTTCTCATCCCATTAGATATTCTGTTCTTTTTAAATTTTAAGTAACACTCAAATGTTCTACTGAGCTCTGATTTAAAAAGGCAAAATATATGCAAAGTAATATTCAAAGTAAAATTCCAAGTAAAAACCTTTGAATTTATCAAGTTTTGTTTCCTCCTCCCAGCAAAAAAAAAAAAAAATTAAAGTATATACGGTGCAAAGTGTGAGGGTTTTCCCTTAATTTTATTGATTTTGTTGCTGTTGAGAATACATATAGCAAAATCTACACAGATGCAACTGATTCTCCATGTCCAATTCAGTGATATTCATTACAGTCTCACCCATCATTTTGGAGTTGCTCATCCCCCCCCATTCACATAAACTCATTTCTTCTCACCCCCCACCCCTCCAGCCAGGTTCCTATCTAATCTTTCAATTTGCTGTTGTCATTTTGATCCCATACATAAAGAGTTGTTTTTTTAAAAGCAGATAAGCTTTTTTACTAGTCAAGCTAAACTACTGTTTAGTTTTAAGATAACATCAAGTGATATTTTTAGTTTCAAGAACCTCAGGACAACAGTTCAGGGGTTCATCCAATTTTCAGCCTCCAGAAAATCTGGCTGGAGCCCATGAAAACTTGAAAATTCTATTCCTCATTTTCCACTTGTTGATCAGAGGTCATCTATAGGCTCTTGGATGAAATTGGTCAGTAATAGTAGTGGACGCCATGCAGTTCTTCTTTTCCCATGGCAACGGAAGCAGTTGCTCGTGGAAGCAATTAGTCCATATCCTCCTCCTACTCATAACGCTTCTCCCATCTCTGCAGCGCCTAGTGAATGTAGACTAAATGTTGTGCCTTAGATGGCTGCTTGCCAGCTTTTAAGAGCCTTGGTAGTACACAACAAACCAGCAAGTAGAACAGAAGCACTAAACACATATTAGGCCAACTACCTGAGATAGTCTGTGAACCCATGACCCTAAACCTCCAAACCAAAAGAACCAAAGTCCATGAAGTGTTTGGCTGTATAGCAGCCTCAGCTGCTACTCTGTGTGTGTGTGTGTGTGTGTGTGTGTGTGTGACATTGTTGACGCTTTGGTGGTACTGTGGGTTAGGTGTTGGGCTGCTAACTACAAAGTTGGCAGTTCAAACTCCAGTCAGCCTGCAGGAGAAACATGTGGCTGCTGCTCCCACAAAAAATCTACAGTCTTAGAAACCTTACATAAGCTCACTATGAGTCAGAATCAACTTGATGGCAATGAGTCAGGTTTGGGGGAGTTTATGTCATAATTGTAAATACATAACCAACTTTTGCCAATTCAACTTTTTACAGGTGTAGAAGTATTGACAGCTATTACAATAACTGTGAAACCCGACTCAATGGATGCAATGTTTCCCCTGCCTTCCTGCCCCTAGTAGTCACTTTGGTCATAAACTTTGATCTCTGTATATTTGCCTTTTCTTCTCTTTATATAAGTGAAGTCACAATAAATGTCCTCTTATGACTGGCTTACTTCACTCAGCATACTGTCTTCCTCTCCATCCATATTGTAGCATGTATCAAGATGTTATTTCTCCTACTAGCTGAAAACTATTTCATTGTATGTACCACATACTGTCCTGGTGTAGGCTGTAGGATCAGCACCAACTGCAAACCACAAGGTCCACTGTTCAAATCCACTAGCTGCTCCTTGGAAACCCTATATAGGGTCACTATGAGTCAGAAGCAACTTGAAGGCACTTAACAACAATTCATCTGTTGTTGAGCATTTAGGTTGTTTCTATCTTTTGACTATGGTGATTAGTGCTGTAATGAACACTGGTACAAGTCTCTGAGTCTCTGCTTTCAAGTCTTCTGAGCAGATACCTTGGAGAAGAATTGTGGGGTCATATGGTAGTTCCATTTTCAGTGTCCTGAGAAACTTCCACACTATTTTCTATAATACTTGCACCATTTTGCTTTCTTACCAGCGATAGATAAACAAGCTCTGGTAGCATAGTGCTAACGAGTCAGGCTGCTAACCTCAAGGTCAGCAGTTCAAAACTATCTACCAGCTCTTCAATGGGAGAACGATGAGGCTTTCTGCTTCCGTAAAGATTTACAGCCTGAGAAACCCTACAGAAGGTCACTGTGAGTTGGAACTGACTCCACGGCACACCACCACCAGCAATAGATAAGGACTCCAATTTCCTCACAAACTTGCCAATATTTGTTATCTTCTAGTTTTTTTGTTTTATCTTAGCCATTCTATTGTTGTTAAGTGCCAGTGAGTCAGTTCCAACTCATTGAGACCCTGTGTACAACACAACGAAACACTGTCCTGCCCCGCATCATCCTCACAATTGGCATTGTGGAGCCCATTGTTGCAGCCACTAGGGTCAAGCCATCTCATTGAAAGGCTCCCTCTTTTTTACTCAGCCTCTACTTTACTAAGTATGATGTCCTTCCTCAGGGACTGATCCTTCCTGGTAACAAATCCCAAGGACATGAAACAAAGTTTCATCCTCCTGGCATCTAAAGAGCATTCTGGTTGTACTTCTTCCGAGACAGATTTGTCTGTTCTTCTGGCAGCCCATGGTATATTTAATATTCTTCACCAAACCATCACTCAAATGCATCAATTCTCCTTTGATTTTCTAGCTTTCACATGCATTTGAGGTGACTGAAAACACCATGACCTGGGTCAGATGCACCTTACTCCACTGACGCCTGTGCTCTTTAACATTAGGTCTTTTGTAGCTTATTTGCGTAATGCACTATGTTGTTTAATTTCTTGACTGCTGCTTCTATGAGTGTGGATTGTGGATCCAATTCAAATAAAATTCTTAACTTTTATCCTTTCTCCATTTATTGTGATGCTTATTGGTCCGATTGTGAAGATTTTTGTGTTCATTTCACATAATACACACTGAAGGCTATATTCTTTGATCTTCATTACTGTTTTCAGCTCCTCTTCACTTTCAGCAAGGAAAGTTGTGTCATCTGTATGTTGCAGGTGTTAATGTGTCTTCCTCCTATCCTAATACTGCATTCTTCTTATATAATCCAGCATCTTCAAGTATTTGCTTAGCATACAGATCAATTAAGTGTGAAAAAAGGATAAAATCCTAACACACATCCTTTCCTGATTTTAAAGCATTCATTATTCCCTTGTTCTATTAAAATGTTCTCAGTCTATGTTCTTGGTATACGTATAGGTTCTTCATGAGTACAATTAAGTGTTCAGGAATATCCATTCTTCACAATGTTATTTATAGTTTATTATCATCCATAAGGTCGAATACCTTTGCATAGTCAATAAAACATTAGTAAACATTTTTCTGGTATTCTCTGCTTTCAGTCAAGATAAATCTGACATCAGCAAGATACATCTGATATCCCTAATTCCACATCCTCTTCTGACTCTGACTTGAATATCTGGAAGCTCCCTGTTAATGTACTGCTGCAATTGTTTTTGAATTATCTTCAGCAAAATTTTTTTCTTGCATGTGTTATTAATGATGTCATTTGATGATTGTCACATTCCATTGGGTCATCTTACTTTGGAATGGACACAACTATGGATCTCTTCTAGTCGGTTGTAGCCATCCTAGTGTGAGTGAAATGTAATTTTTATTTGCATGTATTTGATGGCTAATGGTGCTGAGCATCATTTCATGTGTCAGGTGGCCATTTGAATGTCCTCTTCGGTAAAGGTCTATTCAAGCCCTTTGCTCCTATTATGGTTGGGTTGTTTGTCTTTTTGTTGTTAAGTTGTCAAAGTTTTATGTATGCATACCCACATGTTTTGGTTCTTAGGTTCTTGTCGTATGTATGGTTCCCAAAGATACTCTCCCAGTTGGTAGCTTGTCTTTTAACTTTTTTGGTAAAGTCTTTTGATGGACAAAAGTTGTAAATTTTATAAAGTCCCACATTTTAATCTTCTGGTGTTTGTGGTTTTGTTACTGTATTATACAATCCATTGGTGAAAGGGAGGCTCAACAGCATTGCCCTTGCTTGTTCTAAAAATTTTATGGTTTTAGTTTGCACATTTAGGTATCTGATCTATTTTTTGTTTTTGTAAGTGGTATGAGGCATGAATCCTGTTTCATTTTTTGGACTATGGAAATCCAGTTTTCTCAGCACCATTTACTGACAAGAGTCTTCTGTCCACACCAAGTGGACTTAACATCCTTGTCAAAAAACCAGTTGACTATAGATGTGTGGTTTATTTCTGGACTCTCAATTCTATTTCCATTGGTCTTTGTGTCTATTATTATACCAGTACCAAGTTATTTGATTACTGTAGTTGTATACCCTAACCCAAACTTATTGCCATCAAATTCTGACATCAGATTCAGAACTGCCCATAAGATTTCCAAAGTTATAAATCCTTACAGATGCAAACTGCCACATTTTCCTGCCACAGAGCTACTGGTGGGTTTCAACAACTGATTTTTTGGTTAGCAGCCAAGCACTTAACCACTACTCCATAGCTATGTTGTTGTTGTTATGTGCCATCGCTATATAAAGATGAAAAAAAAAAAAAGAGAGAGAGAGAGAGAGCGACCAAACCCACTGCCACCCAGTCACTCCTGCTCATAGCGAACCTATAGAGAGTTTTCAAAACTGCCCATCTTTATGGGAAAAGATAACTTGATCTTTCTTCATGGAGCAGCTCATAGGTTTGAACTGCTGATGTTGAAATTAGCAGTCCACTGCCTATGCTACAGCACCACCAGCTCCCTTCCACTGCGCAATATGTTTTCAAAATCAAGAAGCGTGAGTCCTCCTACTTTGTTCTTCTCTTTTCAACACTGTTCTAGCTATTTGAGGCCTCTTGCTACTCCATGTAAAGTTAGGGACTGGTTTTTCTGTTTTTGTAAAGAAGGCTGTTGCAATTTTTATCAAGATTACATTGATTGCATAGCTCACCTTTGACAGTATTGATATAAAGTCTTATGCTGTTTTTTAATCATCTCATGTTGCTCAAAAAGCAACTATGGTTCCTTTTCTCAGCACACACCTATAGAAAACCTTCCATACAATAATGCCTAACTATGAAAATAATCATGTGTAAACAACTGTGCTTTCAATCAGTGGGGTGAGGTATTGCTAGCTGGATACAAACCTACTGTTTTGCAATACCAATTTACACAAGGAGTCAAGGCAAGTTCTTTTCATGGTGTGCAAAACCAGTCTTTCTCTGGTGACGTTCATGCATCACGGATATGTCTCAACCTTTGTTCTTGATACTGAGAGTTCTGTTATTTCCTTCAGGCGGGAGGGATGACGTAAGTTATTTGTGACTTGTAGTTTGACTGCAGGATAGTTATTTGATCTTTGTAGGGGCTCCATGTCACCTTGCTTCACAAGAAGCAAATAATTCCTGTACTTTGCACACACCTTGACTTAAGCAATCATCTCAAGTATTCTGTCAGTTTATTTCTCTCTCTTGCCTGTACTCAGACGTCTATAAAGGCAGAGCCCACTCTTCATTATCACATTTTCCTGAAACTATCACAGTGCCTGGCAAATAATAAGCACTTAATAACTGTGTGTTAATATATGAATCTATGCATATAAGAACAAACATACAAATCCAAGAATAAACAAACATATGAATTTAAGTGGTCTAAGTGCCAATAACACACATATATCCATTAGGAATCCCTGAGTGGTGCAAAGGATTCACACATTTCACTGTGAACCAAAAGATAGGTGGTTTGAGTCTACCCCGAAGGTCTTCAGAAGACCTGGCGAGTTATTTTCGAAATTATCAGCCAGTGAAAACCCTGCGGAGCACAGGTCTAACTCTGACACACATGGGGTCGCCATGAGTCAGAGTTAACTTGACAACTGTCTTGTCTGATTGCTTTTACTGTGTCATACAGATGATAGTACTTATGGGATAAGGAAAAGAATAAGCATGGATTTTCATGGATCTTTCCTGGCCAGAAATATAAAATACAGAAACATGTTTTCAATCAGAAATTCTCTGGTAAGTCAAAGATCTTAATAAGAGCAAGTAGGAAGGAGAAAATGTCAGACATTCCAGAGGAATTTCTTTTCAACTACTTTGGAAAGTGAAGACAGATGAGAAGAAACTAAGCATGGGTCTCAAAATGTAAATATCCCAACAATTACCATTATCCAAGACAAGTTACTAGAGCAAACTTATGAACTGGTGAGCTCTGAACAAGATAATTCAAAATGCAAGAAGTTCTCAAATATTCATGAGAGAGCATGATTAAATATTTTTTAAATATTCCCCTCATTATAAATAAATAACTTTTGGAAATTTATCCCAGGGAATCTTTAAAATATAGGAAAAGATTCATACCAAATACCACTCTGGTATATATTATAAAGTATTTTCCTGAGGATTCGGTTTTGAAACATTCTTTTTACAATGCATAATACAATATAAACTCTCTGTAATCTTTAGATTTTATATTTTCTTTCCTCAACAAAAGCTGTAGTTTCTACTACCAGGGAAATGAAAACGATGTCCGGAAGTTAATTACAGGAGCAGCAGGAAGGAGCATGCACTCCATAGGCTCCTTTCTTTGCTTGGGCTGCACTTCTGATTAGCTACCTCTGGCTGACACCAAATGTGCAGTAAACCTAAGAACCAGCTGGAGAAGAGTATGGTCTCAGTGTTCCATCAATGATACCAAGTGCCTTCTAAAGATTTCTCAAACAGAAAAGAGTGGGAAGAAGGTACAACCCTGATGCCAGGAATTTTAAATAGTTCTTAACCAGGTCCTAAAAATGTTATTTGTTAGGAAGAGGCTGCTGAATCCTATCATCTCTCCAGAAGGAACCCACTCTAGATATTTGGTTACAGAACATTAAGACACTGATAGGTCTTATTCAGGAGCTCACTTTTCTTTTCTGGTAAGACAAAAACTGCGCTCAGGAAAGACTGCAGGCAAACGAATTACAGTGCTTCCTTTGGCAACTAGCACTGAAAGCCTAGCTAAAAAGTATGAAAAGCTGAACACACAAAATTGAGGCAGTCAGATTTTTTTCCTCTTCAAAATAAAGTACAAAATAATCCCCAAATACATAACACGCCTATTTCTTCTCTGAACCTTCAACATTCACACTTCCCCATAAAGCTTAGATTATTGACATTGTTTTCAATCCTGGCATACTTTCCTGAGAACTGGAATCATTTGGTCCAAGGATACAGTTATACTTTGACACTATTTTTATCTTTGCTCTTTTTGGTCTAGGGAAAATCAATTGGTGATTCGATTTGCAATGTGTTCATTCTCATTCTTGTTTGATATATTTTATTGTGTCTTTGGTGAGAGTTTATGTGGCAAAGTCGGTTCCCACCTGACAATTTCTACACACATTGCTCAGTGACATTAGCTACTTTTCTCATAATGTCATTCTCTTTTATTGCATTCTGGTTATTCCATTTCCAGTACTCCGATTTCCCTGCCTCCTTATCTTCTCATTTGTGTTGAGAGTAGATGCTGACTTTCTGGTCTCATTTGGTTTAGTAGAGCATTGTTCTTAATCGACAATATCCTGTATTTTGCATGCTGCTTTGCTATTTTGCTAAATGGCAATCTCAGGGAATAACTTCAATTCAAGGTTTAAAGAGTTTCTCAGGACATTCCCTTTCATACCAATCATTTTAAAACACCTAATATATACCAGTCTAGATGCTGAAGATAAAGTTAACCAGAGTCTTTGATCTCATAGAACTTATATTCGACAACTCATCTATCTATGAGACGCACATTTAAATAAAGTCTTGGTGTGACACTACAGGATAAGCACTGGACTGCTACCCACAAGGATGACAGTTCAAACCCAAAAGCTGCTCCTTGGAAACACTATACAGGGTTGCTCTGAGTCAGAACTGACTTGACAGACATTTAAATAGATGTACATATTTCCTGAAGCCCTATCCATAATTTTTGCATTTATGAGGGGGCTTCAAAAAGTATGTGGGAAAATTCCATTATCTTTTCATTCCATTTTTCCAGGAACTTTTTGCAGCCCTATGTTATGCTCACGATGGTAAAAATGCTGTCTGGATATATATTTACTTAGTTGCTTATGAGGCTCTATATTTTTCTACATGTTTCTGAACTTGTATTTCCTTTATGTTAACTGTTGTGCACAAACCATGTGACTAAAAGGTTGAATCTGGAACCTAAGCCTTGGGTCACATTTTGGATGCTCTGGTTCTACAGCACATAGATCATAAATGTTCCTTTGTTGAAACCAGTTTTTTTTCTTCTTTAACTTGCCTCAGTGCCACAGCTCTTTCATACTCATCCTTTGGTATTTAATTCTGCCTATGGTGGGCATTCTCTTGGAATTCATACTAATTCACTCTTACTTCCTCATATAGCAATATATTTTTGTTTGGTTTTTACTAAACCATAGTTTTAATAGACTTGTTGTCTTTGGAGTACAGCCTATTCTTCTTCCATTGTTACTGGTCTTCTTTGGTTCATATTTTTTTACTCTCAGAGATATCTCTTAAACTTACCTACTGTTGTTAATCCACATTAGTAATTCCCTTGTCTAGTGAACTACTAGTAATTCAGTCACCATTGTCTCTGAAGCTAATTAATTTACCTATCTATAATATGTATCTCCCAAATTCCAGCAACTCTACTAGGTAAGCAGACCAACCAATTATCTGTATTCTCTTCAACGTACAAATATGCCTATATGGCCAATTTCAAGCTACCAATGGTCTAGATAAGCACAAAACTGCTAATCATGGGGTCAGTGGTTCAAAGCCACCAGCTGATTCTCAGAAACCCTATGCAGTGTTGCTATATGTTAGAACCGACTTGACGGCAGTTAACAACAACAATGGTCTAACAATTAGCTTGCAAAGTTCTGGAAGTTTAACAATCTACTCTCATGAGCAGTACAAATGTATATGTCCACTCCTCCCACCATCTTTAATGCATAATCCTTCATCCTTGGGTCTTATATTAAACATACATTATTCTGGAAAGTTTTCCATGATCCTTCATATCTGAGTTCAATGCCCATCCTCCTCCATATTTTCATTAATACACTGTAGTTTCAGCATCAAAGCACTTAGGATACTCTACTGTAAGTACCTGCGTCCTGGTGTGGCACAGTAGGATAAGCACCCAACTGAAAGGTCAGTTTGTACTGCAAGGTTGGCAGTTCAAACTTACCAGGTGCTCCTTGGAACTGACTCAACAGCACTTACCAACAACAATTTTAAGTATCTGTCTGACTTATAAACCCCAAGAGGTAAAAACTGTGTCGACCTTATTAATATATGCTCCCTACCATAGTAACAAGCATATAGTGACACTCAAAAAAAATTTGCGGATCTTGGTTTACCTGGCAT
>NW_006408522.1:46036990-46039034 GCF_000296735.1 Chrysochloris asiatica
AGAAAGCTTTTAAGTCCACCTTCTGCCTATAACTGATTGGAATACCTAAAAGGGGGCTACAATGTGCCCAGTGAAGGAAGCTTCCTGCAGAGCCTCTGCATTACATAAGACCATAGGTGGAATCCTGAACTCCACCCAGAATCTTCTGAGGTGGCAGCTAGAAGAACAGAAGATACTTCTTGAAAGAAAGGCTGACAGAAAAAATACAAAACAATAAAGGCAATCCAACTGATTACTTTAAGAACAAGCAACTTGCTTGCCCAGGAGACATCAAACCAAGCGGTCCGTTCCCCTCAGGGCAAACCCCTTTCCAAGACTAAGACTCAATGGGAGAGAACAAACAAGATGGCGGAGAGGGTGGAAGTGCAGTGAAGAGCTCCATCAGCAACAACACAGAAGAGCGGACCAAGCAGGCTCAGGGGATGGTGCCAGAACTCTGAACCACATATATGGAATATTTAGAAGGTTGGAAGGCTTATAGCTGGGGGAATTTGTAGCAGAAGCAAGAAACCCATTGCTTTCAAGATGCTCAGCTGCTCCCGGAGCGCCATTTGGGTAAGACCAAGTGGGGGAAGGATCGGAGCAGCCACAAACGCCTGACAGAACCGCAGAGATAAAGGTGTGGACTTTTTTTTTTGTATCTTTTCATTGGTCCCTTGCTGTGTGCACACCTCTATTCTGGTGACTAGAGGGGGGCCCTGAGCAAGTGAACACCCCACACCCACACCCACAAGGTTCTACTACACATGCGCACAGATCTCCTCAATATTTAAAGAGACAGTTTCCACTTAAAACCAGGTGGCCACAGCCAGCCCAGAACTGTTTATAACTAGAAAAAAGGCCTGAACGGGGATTGTGGAGTGGGACAGGCAGGCTAAAAAGGAAATGGGCTGAAAATTAAATCCTGAGTTACATCACAATGACCAACAGTGGAATCTTGAAATCTGTCAGGAAGAAGAGTGAAAAGGGAAGCCCATCTCCTGATCACATCTATTTGGAGGCATTCAGAAAGCATAAAAAATACCAAAATACATACCCATCTATGTATTAAGGCCACAGATAACTACTGAATATGCCAAAAAAATAAATAAATAACAGAAGCAGATGACCATCTCAGCACATGTCCAGAAACAAGATACAGTGACTGAGGCAAATGAGCTGGAAGTAGACCTACACTCCATATTGGAAGTTTGGAAATGCTGGAGAAGGAGTTCAGAAAAATGATTATAAAATGAAACAAAATACTATATAAAGGAGTTGAGGAAAATAAGGAAGAAGTCAGGAAAGCACTACAGGAACAATCAACTAAGATAGATACAGTATTGGAAACAACTCAAAATCTACAGAAAGAAGTCCAAATGATTAATAATAGAATATCAGAAATGCACAATATACTGAAAGGACAAAGGAGTAGAATTGAAGAGCTAGAAGCCAGAACTAGTGAGCTAGAAGATAAACCTCTCAACACTACTAAGATAGAAGAGCAAACACAAGAAAGGATAAAAAAAATCTGAAAAAGGCCTAAGATTCATGTTGGACAACATGAAGAGGAATAACTTAAGAATTATCGGCATTCCAGAACAGGAAGAATCACACAAGCCCACAGAGGAGACAGTTGAAGAGCTTCTGGAAGAAAAATATCCTAACATACTGAAAATTGAAAAGAAAAGCATTCAAGAAGCTCAACGAACCTCAGGAAGGATAGACCCTAAAGGACAATCACCAAGACATATAATAATCAAGCTCTCCTATATCAAAGATAAGGAGACAATCCTGAAAGCAGCTAGGGAAAAGAGAAGTTTAACATACAAAGGCAAACTAATCAGATTAAGCTCAGATCTCTGAACAGAAACCATGCAGGCAAGAAGGCAATGGGAAGACATATATAAAATTCTGAAAGAAAAAACTGCCACCCAAGAATCCTCTACCCAGCAAAGCTGTCAATCAAATATGGTATAATCAAAACATAACAGGATAAACAGAAGCTAAGGGATATTTTGTCAAAGCCAATTCTACTATGAAAAACATCCTAAAGGAAGTTCTG
>NW_006408522.1:46039344-46041032 GCF_000296735.1 Chrysochloris asiatica
CTTGACTGTATTATGAATACTAGTTTCCCTTGCCTACTATTGTAAAATAGACACTTGAATGGGATAGAAAGGAATGTTGGGAAACATGATTACAGAAAACTTGTAAGCCTGTCTTCAGCCTATAACTGACTGGAATACCTAAAAGAGGTTCTAGAATTTGCCCAGTGAAATCGGTCTCATGCAAAGCCTTTAGAGAGTATAGGGTCTTAGATGGAATCCTGAGTCCCATCCAGAACCTTAGGAGGTGTGAAATTCCCACAGAAAGGACAAAGAGACCAGCCTGCAACAGCTACAGTGACAGCAGATACCTCGTCAAAGAAAGATCATCAGGTAAAACCCAAAACAAAAATGTCAGCATGACTGGCTACTACAAGAATAATCAAGCTGTTCATCAGGAAGACATCAAGGCTAGCCATCAAGTTCCCTCAGCACAAACTCTCCTCTACGACTGAAACTCAAAGGGAACACACAAACAAACATGTAACCTTGTTGGCGACCATACTGGTCTACTGGCGAGTGGAAGAGGGGGAAAGGCAGCAATGAAGAAATGGGCTGAGTTCAACCACAGTCCACTGACTCCCATTGACCTGGAGAAGAGAGAGAGAAGAGGAAGGGCTAGTTGGTCCAAAGTGTGGTGAGACCTGAGGACACTTGAGCTCATGGACAAGGACTTAGCCACAAAGGGCTAGAGCTGAGAGTGAATCATCCAGCTGATATGAAGCTAGGGGAGATGCACAAGAACACCCAAACTTGCAGACAGTACCCACTTGACCTAGCCTCGATGGATTGATAATCAGAACTCGACTATAGGAAGATCGACAAAAAACAAAAAAATTTCATAAAGGAAACAAGGGTAAATTGCTACAATTTGATGAACCTGACCTATACTCAGAGAGGTGGTGGTGGTGGTGGTGGTTATGTGCCGTAGAGTCGGTTGCGACTCATAGCGACCCTGTACAGGGTTTGCAAGGCTGTAAATCTTTACGGGAGCAGAAAGCTTCATCTTTCTCCAGCAGAACAGCTGGTAGTCCCAAACTGCTGACCATGTGGTTCACAGCCCAATTCATAAGCACTATGCTACCAGGGCTCCTTATACTCAGAGAGGTAGTTACTCTAAATACCAACAGAGTGGGAAGGAGTCTTCACATCAAGTATCAATGCTATCCCCTCTGTATACAGAGTATAGGGACGGGCAACTTAGACATTGGCTACCTAAAATGAGGGGCAGTAAAGGCACAAAGTGACTGGCTTACAAGGTTTCAAGAGGGAGTTTAGTTTAAGAGTATGGGGGGAAAGAAAGAGTCCCCACTGAATAGATTTCATCTTGTGTAGGTGGGTCTGCTGAAAAGAGATGGGGATAAGATTTGTATGATTCAATAGTGAATAATTGTTATCATGACTAATTGCGACTGTCACAATTGTAAAGGTAGAAGTTTGTAACAAAAACAGGCGAGTGGTTAATCTTACAGTCCAGAAACAGAGGACCCTAGGACCATCAAGGGAGAAGAGCACAAGCAGAATATGGGACCTTATCCAGAGAAGCAGCGATGTCAGAGACTGAGGCAGAAATGGGGGCATGGAGAGGGAGAGTGGCTGAGGACTCTAGATTCATGAGAAGGGGGGACTAAGAGCTGGTGGCCAGGAGGCAGACTTGCAGATTGTGCCCTTTGGAGATATAAATTATTATA
>NW_006408522.1:46042144-46077144 GCF_000296735.1 Chrysochloris asiatica
AGGTCCCTGGGACCATCAAGGGAGAAAAGCAGAGAACGGGACCCTACCCAGAGAAGCAGTGATGCCAGAGATGGAGGCAGAGATGATGACGTGAAGAGACTGAGTCTCTGGGGACTTTAGACCCAGAGAAGGAGAGGGGATGTGTGCTGATGACTGGGGGACAGGCTTGCAGGGTATATACCCTTTGGTTGGTTGATGATGCATGGAAAGGACTGTAACCATGGCAATGAAACGATATATCTATACAATAGGATGAATGTAAAGCTAATGTTCTCCCATGTAAACTATCACATAATTCACAATAAAAAATATTTTAAAAAAAGACCAAGGGGAGGGGAAAAATTCGCTGAATGATCAATACAGGAAACCTATGAATGCATGCAACAACATAGTCAAATCTCAAAAGCATTATGCAAAGTGGAAGAAACTAGACACAAAAGGCTCCATACTGTATGATTTCATATGATACCATTTATATAACATTCTGAAAATGGTAAAACCACAGACAGAAATCAAAGCAGTGGTTGCCAAAGGCTAGGAATAGCACCAGAGGACTGCAAAAGGACATGAGGAAACTTTTTTTGTTGATGGAAATGTTCCATGTCTTGATTCTGGAAGTCTTAAATTTCATATGTTTGTGAAAACTCATGGAAATGTATGCCTAAAAAGGGTGAATTTCACTGTACATCTATTAAGCCTCAAAATAAAGTAAAATTTATTCTTTAAAAAACCCGAGTGAATCAATCAATGATGAGGAGAGAATGGTGAGGGACCAAATGTTGTTGCTGTTATCAAGCTGGTTCCAATCCAGACCAATCCATAAGGTTTCCAAGGAGCGGTGGCTGAGTTTGAACCACCGACCTTGCGATTCAAACATACCTTGTAGTCCAGTGCATGATCCTGCAGCACCACTTGATCAATATACAGCCCAAACTCTTAACTGATAACATAATATCGGGTAGGAAAGATGAGATTAACACACATATCCCTCTGAAATATAGCAAAATAGAACAAATTCTAAGAAAAGAAGTATAAAGTGCTCAGAACACACAGTGTTCAGTGCATGATGGTGGTTACAAGAGGGCTTCGTAGTATTTGAAATGACCCCTGGATAGAACAATATGATTTGGTCAGGAGATGTGAAGGAGAAGAGTTGTTGTTGTTGTTGTTGTTGTTGTTGTTGTTGTTGTTGTTGTTAGATGCCATCAAGTCAGTGCCAACTTATAGAGACCCTATGTACAACAGAAGAGAACACTGCCCGGTCCTGAATCAACCTCACAATCGTTGCTACGTTTGAGCCCATTGCTGCTGCCAATGTGCCAATCCATCTCATTGGAGGCCTTCCTTTTATTCTCTGACCTTCCACTTTAACAAACATGATATCCTTCTCTAGGAACTGGTCCCTCCTGTTAATATGTCCAAAGTATGAGAGACAAAGTCTAACCATCCTGGCTTCCAAGGAGCATTCTGACTGTACTTCTTCAAACATAGATTGGTTTGTTATTTTGGCAGTCCATGGTACGTTTAATAAATCTCTTAACACCATCATTCAAATGCATCAATTCTTCTATGGTCTTCCTTGTTCATTGTCCAACTTTAATATGCTTTAGTATGCTTATGAGGTTATTGAAAATACCATGGCTTGGGTCCAGTGCACCTCAGCCTTCAAACTGATACCTTTGCTCTTGAATACTTTAAAGATGTCTTGTGCAACAGATTTGCCTAATGGAATACATTGTTTGATTTCTTGACTGCTGCTTCCATGCGTGTTGATGATTATTCTGAGCAAAGTTGTCTTTGATTTTCTTTTCTCCATTTATATGGATGTTGTTTATTGGCCCAGTGATGAGGATTTTTTTTTCTTTACATCGAGATGCAATCCATATCAAAGGTTGTATCATTTGCATATCACAAGTTGTTAATGAGTCTTCCTCCAATCCTAATACCAAGTTTTTCTTCATACAGTTCAGTTTATCACACTTTTTGCTTAGCATACAGACTGAATATGTATGATGAAAGAATACAACTCTGGCTTACACCTTGCCTAATTTTAAACCATTCGGTGTTCCCTTGTTCTTTTTGAACTGTCTCTTGGTCTATGTACAGGTTCCTCATGAGCACAATTAAGTGTTCCGGAATACTCATACTTCACAATGTTGTCCATAGCTTATCATGATCCACACAATCGAAAGCCTTTGTGTAGTCAATAAAGCACAA
The DNA here is from genome assembly GCF_000296735.1 of Chrysochloris asiatica. Taxonomy (NCBI): domain Eukaryota; kingdom Metazoa; phylum Chordata; class Mammalia; order Afrosoricida; family Chrysochloridae; genus Chrysochloris; species Chrysochloris asiatica. The sequence goes on from NW_006408522.1 coordinate 46,044,362, forward strand.
AGGTAAACATCTTTCTGATATTCTCTGCTTTCAGCCAAGATCCATCTGACATCAGCAATGATATCCCTGGTTCCACGTCCTCTTCTGAATCTGGCTTGAACATTTGGAAGTTCTCTGTCAATGTATGGTTGCAGCCATTTCTGTATTACCTTTAGTAAAACTTTACTTGTGTGGGATATCAATGATATTGTCTGATGATTACCGCATTCCATTGGATCACCTCTCTTTGGAATGGGCACAAATACGTATCTCTTCCAATCAGTCGGCCAGATAGTTGTCTTACAAATTTCTTGGCAGAGATGAGTGAGCGCCTCCTGTGCCGCCTCACTTTGTCGAAAGATTTCAATTTTTATTCCATCAATTCCCAGTGCCTTGTTCTTTGCCAATTCCTTCAATGTATACTTAGGACTTCTTCCTTCAGGATCATTGGCTCTTGATCATATGCTACCTCTTGAAATGGTTGAACATCAACCATTTCCTTTTGGTACGGACTCTGTGTATTCCTTCCATCTTCTTTTGATGCTTTCTGAATCAATTAACATTTTGCCCATAGCATCCTTCAATTTTTCAAGTTGAGTAAAGGAAAGAAATGCTATAAGACAGAGGCAGAAAAGGATTGGTGATAACCAGGGAACAAGGAACAGTGAAAACTGATTCAAGCATAGTCAAGTGTGACAAACTGGAAAGGTAGCTGAGAACCAGAGAGCTGGTGACTGAATGCCTATATATTGTTGTTGTTAAGTGCCGTCGAGTCGGTTCCGACCCATAGCGACCCTGTACAGGGTTTCCAAGGGTGTAAATCTTTACGGGAGTAGAAAGCCTCATCTTTCTCCCACGGAGCGGCTGGTAGTTTCGAACCGCTGACCTTAGGTTCGCAGCCCGATTCGTAACCACTACGCTACCAGAGCTCCATTATGCCTATATAGAGAGTCTACTTAATTCACCAGACGTTTATGGGGCATTGAGGGTGTGACACTGGGAAGCACACCTTATCAGTGGGGAGAGGTTCACATCATGTGATAGGGGACTTTTCAGATGTAGTTCTTTGGGCTGTTCACATGCCCAGGCAGCAATTACTAATGTCCCAGCCATGACTTTCCCTATTGACACAACTACAATATAGTATCAGAACTTAAAAAAGAAAAGCTGAAGAGTTGTCAACATTTTACTACTATGCTTAAGTCATTACATTCATCTACCAAAGTATTGACCTCATAAATAATGCCACCTTGGTTCAAAAGCATTTATTATTGATTTGCTCCAAGTAAAAGCTTTTCCATAGTTAACTTGGAAATTACTATTGTAATTGTTGTTAAAGTGTCATTGAGTTATTCCGACCCTCAGCAACCCTGCATGGGGTTTCCAAGGAGTGACTAGTGGGCTTGAACGACTAACCTTGTTGCTAACAGTCCACTGCTGATCCTATAGTGCTACATTCTCAAAGTGCATACCAACTCATTCTTTCACCCTATAAAACTGAGATCTTCAAACCACAGTAGGTTATTTCTTACAAAGAAGTACAAAGTCATGTGCAAGTAAGTACACACAGTACAGCATCTGGTTGTTGCTTGGTGCTATCAATCAGTTCAGACTCAGAGCGAACCTGTGTATACCTGAACAAAACAGTGTCCGGCCTACACCCTCCTCCCAATCACTGTCCGGCCCTATACCCTCCTCCCAATCACTGTCCGGCCCTACACCTCCTCCCAATCAATCACTGTCCGGCCCTACACCTCCTCCCAATCACTGTCCGGCCCTATACCTCCTCCCAATCACTGTCCGGCCCTACACCTCCTCCCAATCAATCACTGTCCAGCCCTACACCTCCTCCCAATCACTGTCCGGCCTTACACCCTCCTCCCAATCACTGTCCGGCCCTACACCCTCCTCCCAATCACTGTCCGGCCCTACACCCTCCTCCCAATCACTGTCCGGTCCTACACCCTCCTCCCAATCACTGTCCGGCCCTACACCTCCTCCCAATCAGTGTCCGGCCTTACACCCTCCTCCCAATCACTGCTATGTTTAAGACCAGTGTTGCAGCCACTGTATCAACCCATCTCATTGAGGGTCAGCCTTTAAAACAACTAAAATGTCAGCAATTTCATGGAAATTCACAGCGAGAATGCCAAAGTCACCGTTCCTGCCTATATTCTTATCCCTAGCATCTAACTTCTGTATTTAATAACCTTTTTTCTTTTCTTCTCTTCAGGCACATTTCTAGGTATAAACATTTTTAATTGTTGTGTTAGGAATGAGTCCTTAAAATCCTCTGGGATTCCTGTAGATTCTATCTGTGGCTTCTCTCCCACAAAGTCACATTACATCTAACCATTACAGCAACTTTATTTAGTGCGGAAACATGGATACAGTTTTGGAAAAACCTGTTATAAACACAAAATTAAGATTGCACAGCCAGATGGTTGTTGTTAAGTATCATCGAGTCAGTTCCAGCCCATAGCGACTCTGTTTAGGGTTTCCAAAGAGCGACTGGTGAGCTAGAATCACCAATCTTACGGTTCAATAAACCGACTTTGCAGTCCAAGGTACTGACCCACAGCACCACACCAGGATTCCAGATAGGTCAGGTAAAATATCATTTGGGTGCCATACCTCTCTTTAACCACAGAGTAATTCCCTTTAGGTAAAAAACTTGGCATGTACAATAAGTTTAAATCAAATTATATTTCTTAAGATCTTGTTGTTCAAATTCGTAAGTGGCAAACCCCAGTCTATTCTTGCCAGTGACTATGTTATCATTTTGCCATCGGGGGTAGCCAATAGACTTCCCTTCTCCCTTTCCCACACAGAATGCGTGAACTGGGTCTCAAAAAAGAGGAGAGAGAAACAAGTCTGAGTCCTGTCCCTCCAACTATGTTGCAAAAATAAGTGTCAATCTTTTCCATGTAAAGTACGTATTTTCAGTTCCTTCCTTGTCCTCAACTAAGACCCTTGTTTCCTAAACTGTCCCACTTCACTTTTGTTTTTTTATAGTAGCTTTACTGAGATATAAATCATACACAATTCCTCCATTTAAACGATATAATTCAATGGCACAACTAATCACTACAATCAGTTTTAGAATATCTCACCATCCCCCCAAACAACTTCGACCCATTAGCAGTCATCTCCTACTGCCCTCAACGCCTTCAAACCTTAAGCAAACACTGTTTGTCTCTATGGATTTGCCCATTCTGAACATTTCCTATAAAAAGAAGAATACAATATGTGATCTTTTGTGGTTGGCTTCTTTCACTTAGTATAATGTTTTCAAGATTCAGCCATGTATTTTCATGTATAATTATTTCATATCTCTTTATTATCATAGTAATCTATTGTATTCACCACTCATCTGCCAATTTGTCTTATTGTGGTGACTTGTATGCTGCTGGGATGCTGGCAACAATACACAGGTATTTTAAATACCAGCAGGGTCACCAATGGTAGACAGCAGCTATTCCAGACCATGAAGAAGGAGAGGCAAACTATTTCTGATTGGTGAGTCACGTAAAACCTAATATATAGCAGCCAAATATTGTCAGATATAGTGCTGGAAGATGCACTTTCAGGACCTTCATTTGCTGGTGTGGCACACTCAAATGAGAAGAAACAGCTGCAACATCCATTAATAATCAGAACATGGAAGATACAAAGTATGGATCTAAGGAAATTGAAAACAGTAAAAAACACAATGGAATACATAGATTAGTATTCTATGCATTTGTGAGCTAAAATGGATTGATATTGATAATTCTGAATCAGACAATCATGGTTCACTATGCCAGGAATGAAAACTTGAGGAGAAATGGCATCATCAAAATCAGAATTCCAAGATCTCTCTTGAAGTATCATGTTATGTGTGACATGATAATATCCAAGAGTCCTTGTGGGGTGATGTAGGATAAACACTGGACTGCTAACCACAAGGTCGGTAGTTCAAACCCACCATCTGCTTCTCAGAAGCCCTATACAGGATTGCTATGAGGCAGAACCAACTCCATGGCACTTAACAACAACAAGGAAGACCACTTAGTACCACTATAATTCAAGTTTATGTATCAACCACTAAAACCAGTGATGATGAAATTGAAGAATTCTACAAACATCATCAGTCTGAAATTGATCAAACATGCAATCAAGAAGCACTGATAATTACTGGTGACTGGAATGAGAAAGTTGAAGACAGAGGAAAGATCAGAAGTTGGAAAACGTGGTCTTATTAACAGAAATGATGCTGGATATGGCATGACAGAATCTTGCCAAGATCACGATTTATCCATTCCAAATACATTTTTATAATAACCTAAAAGTCAACTATACATGTGAACTTCACCAGGTAGAATACACAGGAATCAAGCTGACTACATCTGTAGGAAGAGAAGATGAAGAAGCTCAGAATCATCAGCCAAAACAAAACCAGTGGCCGGCTGGAAGAGACCATGAACCTGCTCTTATTCATGTTTAGGCTGAAGTTGAAGAAAATTAGAACAAGCCCACGAGAGCCAAAATATGACATTGAATATGTCCCACTGGAATTCAGAGATCATCTCAAGAACAGATTTGATGCATTAGACACTAATGACCAAACACCAGATGAGCAGTGGGATGCCATCAAGAACATCATACAGGAAAAAAGCAAAAGGTCATTTAAAAGACAGGAAGCAAAGCAAAGACCAAAATGGATGTCAGAAGAGATGCTGAAACTTGCTATCCAGCACAGAGATGCTAAAAGCAATGGGAAGAAATGATGGCATGAAAAAGAAGAACAGAAAATTTCAAAGGGACACTTGTGAAGACAAGGTCAAGTATCATAATGAATGTGCAAAGATCTGGACTTAGAAAACCAAGAAGAACACTGGGCTTTTTTTTTTTTTGAAGCTGAAATACCTTTAGAAAAAATTAAAGCCTTGGGTAGCAATATTGAAGGATTATCGAATACCATTAATATCACATGTAAATTTTTGCTAAAAATAACTGTAAAAATGGCTGCAACAGTACATTGTCAAGGAGCTGCCAGAAACTTAAGATAGGTTTGGAAGAGGATGTGGAATGAGGAATACTACTGCTGATGTCAGATGGATTGTGTCTGAAAGCAGATAATATCAGAAAGATGTTTACTTGTGCCTTATTGACTATGCAATAATGTGGATGATTCCAAACTACGGATAACATTGTGAAGCCTGGGTATTCCAGAAGGTGTAATTGTGCTCATGAGGAACCTGTATACAGATGAAGAGATAGTCATTTGAACAGAACAAAGGGATACTGAATGGTTTAAATCAGGAAAGGTATGTGCCAGGGTTGTCTTTTTACCCTACTTGTTCAATCTATATGCTGAGCAAATGCTCCAAGAAGCTGGACTATATGAAGAACGTGGTATCAGGATTGGAAGAAGCCTCATTAACAACCTATAATATGCAGATGAAATAATATTGCTTGCTGGAAATGAAAAGGGCTTGAAATACTTATTGATGCACATCAAAGACAATGGCCTTCAGTATGGATTGCACTTCAGTGTAAAGAAAACAAAAAAAGCCTCACAACTGGACCGATTAAATAATATGATAAATGGAGAAAAGAAAGACTTCATCTTCTATGCATTCACAATCAACACTCATAGAACTAGCAGTAAAGAATTCAAGGAATGTATTGCATTAAACAAATCTACTGCAAAAGACCACTCTAAGGTGTTAAAGAGCAAAGATGTCAGTTTGAGAACTAAGGTGTGCCTGACTGACCCAAGCCACGGTTATTTTCAATAGCCTTATATGCATGTGAAAGTTGAACATTGAATAAGGAAGATCATAGAAGAATGATGCATTTGAATTACGCTGGTGAAGAATATCGTACCATGGACTGGTAGAAGCACACACAGATCTGTCTTGGAAGAAGTACAGTCAGAATGTTCCTTACAAGTGAGAATGGCAAGACTTCGCCTCTTGCTCTTTGCATATGTTGTCAGGAGGGATCAGTCCCTAGAGAAGAACATCATACTTGGCAAAGTGGAGGCTCAGCAAAATAGAAGACCCCCAACAACAAGGTAGACTGACATAGTGGCAGCAATAATAGGCTTGAACATAACAATGATTATATTTTATGCCTTAAGATGGTAGGTAATATCTAAGAAGTTTTCATCTTGTTGTCATTATTATTCAGAACTGACTTGATGGCACTTAACAACAACATGCTCCACCACATTCATCATTGTGTTAGCAGGAACGGTAATACCCATGTACAAGTATTCTTTCAAACTTGTTTATTTTGGGGTGTACTCTCTCTCCCTCCTATACCCATTCAGACTGTGTCGTTCCACTGAACACTGTTGTTCCAAGGTTGTACGTTTATTACTATTTACTTATATCCCCTTTAGCCCCTCAATATCTCCCTGTGTCTTCACCTGTCTTCATCATTCTTCTGCCAACCTCCCTGTACTTGTATATTGCCCTCCCTGTCATTGGAATCAACATGTGTCTAACCTCTAGCCAGTGAATTCAATCTCCATTCTCTCCCATCCCTGGTAGTCAACAAGGAATGTTTCTTTCAGTACAAAAACCTTTTCTTGAGTTTTTATAGTAGTGGTCTCCTACAATATTTGTCCTTTTGTGTGTGTGTGTGATTAATTTCACTCAGAATAATGTCCTCCATGTTCATCCATGTTACGAGGTGTTTCAGATTCACTATTATTCTTCAACATTGCATGGTATTCCATTGTGTGTATGCACTAAGGTTTGTTTACTCATTCTTCCATTAATGGGTATTTAGGCTATCCCCATGCTTTTGCTATTGTGAATAGTATTATGATGAACATCGGTGTGCATATCCATATCTTTTCATTCCATTTTCCCATGAACTTTTTAAGCCTTCTCATATACAGGGTTGCTATGGGTCAAAACATGGAGTCCTGGTGTGGTGCTGTGGGTTAATGTGCCCGACTTCAAAGCCATTTGAACTACAAGGTCGGCAGTTCAACCAGCTACTCTTCAGAAACCCTATACTGGGTCGCTATGGTTCGGAACTGAATCGATGGCACTGCACAACAACAACATAGGTCGAAACTACTCGATGGCACTTAATAACAACAACAATAACAACATATATGTGAAAAAGGAGCTCTGGTACTGTACTGGTTATGGAGTCGGGTTACTAAACTCACGGTCAGCAGTTCAAAACTACCAGCTGCTCCATGGGATAAAGATGAGGCTTTCTGCTCCCGTAAAGATTTACAGCCTTGGAAACCCTATGCAGGGTGACTGGAAGTTGGAACCAACTCCACGGCATACCACCACCATCACCACCATATATGTAAAACGCATACCTCAGTATCTGGCATGTGCTGTGATCAATAAACTTTAGAGAAAGCTGAACGCTATCCAGTTACCCAAAATTAGGTTCACATTTCCTCTGACCTGGATCAAAGCTAGAGTCAAATGCATATGTGTGCATGTGTTCTAATCTAGCATATGAGTATGTGAAATGGGTAGGGTGAGGAGGGGCAGGAAAGGAAATTCATGAAGAGGAAATGGAATGTGCAGCCAAAAGGAAGTAGAAGTTAAGCAGGAGCCCTCCATACCACCATATTGCACTGAATATAGAGGAACTTTAGAAATGATCTCATTCAATGGTCTCATTTACAGATATTAAAAATGAAGCCCAAACTGGTGACCAAACTTTCCAATGTCTAACAACTAGCTAGAAGCTGAGCAGGGGTTAGGATGAATTTATTTTCGTTGATGGGTCCCAGCTTTAATAAAGCAACTATGTAGAGAAGGGAAATGGCTATGGCTATGTGGGCCACACCTGGCCCAGTATTATACTATCCCAGGTGTTACCAGAACATGTCCCTGCTCGCTCACCCTACTCCAGTTCTTCACTGACATCTGTTAAGCCCTAACTTAAATGGACCTCTCCTCTCATTACAGCTGAGATTTCAAATGATGAAAACCAAGGCCAGCCCCTTTCCTTCCTATCATTTATATCTCAAGGACCACAATGTGAGGCCACCTGTGCTCTCCATGGACTCTAAGGGCTAGCACAGAGGAACACCTAAAGTATCACGGTTACTATGCTTCCAGGCTGGATTCTGTTCTTTAAAGTAGACAAGCCAACCCTGTAACTGTTTGTTTTTAATTACTATCAATATTATCTAAATAATGGTTTATTTACAGATTTTTACTCTATTGATTCAAAATTTAAAATTAGTTGGTTTAAAATTAAACTTTAAATAAATGCATACTGTGATGGTCTTCAAATCAAATAAAATTTGCAAAAGTGTGCTTATACAGAAGGAAAAAAGTATGACTTTGCTATGCAGTTACTTTGGAAGTACACATTACATGGTATGCTGCCGTAGATAAGCACTGGACTGCAAGGTCGGTTTGCACCACAATGTCAGCAGTTCAAGCTCACCAATTACTCCTCAGAAACCCTATACAGGGTTGCTATGAGCCGGAACCAACTCCACAGCACTTAACAACAACATCAGTCTTTTATTCCCCTCACCTCTCCATTCGAACAAGACAAAATGGACTGCATTGGCCAAAAACCAAAATTCCAAAAGCAGGAAGGAGCATGAAAATCTGGGCAATTGGAAACAGGGAGCCCAAGGTGGACTAGGGGCGGGGGGAGAGGCAGCACAGGGAGGGCTCATACACTGAAGGTATTGCAACCAAACTCCTGAAACAATCTATGTATAAATGTTACACTGGAAACTAATTTGCTTTGTAAACTTTCACCTAGACCAAAAAAAAAAAGCTATACACTGGGCTCTGAAAGACAAAATATAAGCAATGGCATATAATAAAATAAACAAAATTTCCCACTCTTCAAAAAAACAATTTTCAGTAGTTTGTTAGAATCAAACAGAGACCAAAGGCAAAGGTTTCCTAGTGTCCTGATAATACTTGAAAGCAATAAAGCACTAGAAACATTCTTGCTTCACTGTCTTAAACTACGTAAGTCCCAACATGAACATAAAGATTTAAGAAATCAAAGAAAGTTTAAAAGTGGTGGATGATCACAGAGGCAAATCTTACTTGATTTTATAATCTTGGCCTCAGAAAGAGCTTTATAAACACAATACAAAATATCCAGGGAACTACGTAGACATGTAAAGCTTTTATGGCAGTGTACTGGTTACGAATCAGGCTGCGAACCTTAAGGTCAGCAGTTCGAAACTATCAGCCATTCCACAGGAGAAAGATGAGGCTTTCTGCTCCCGTAAAGATTTACAGCCTCGGAAACCCTGTGCAGGGTCACTATGAGTCAGAACCGACTCCACGGCACATAACAACAGCAATATGGTCCTAATCTATGAAATATAGACAAAATAGAAGAAATCTTTTCAATATAACACCAAAAGAACCATTGTTCTTTATGATATATACTTACAAATCCTTTTCAAAAACAAAGACATAATCCAATTAATGGACAAACTAGGTGCTCCTGGGGAAAAGAGAAACGAGTACAATTTTTTAGTGGTCACATGGGGCTGCAGTAACAAAACTGGAAATTTGAGGGGCCTCAAAAGCATGACCATTTCCCCTGAATTCTGAAGCTTCCGGTAGAGACTGAAGTGTCTTCTGATTTTTAATAATAAAAGTTAAAGAGCAAAAGCGTCACTTTGACCCAAGGCATGTTATGTTCAATCACCTCATATGAATGCAAAATAAGTAAGGAAGGCCAAAAAAGAAAGAAATGAATTGAATTTTGAATTCGAGTGCTGGCAAGGAATAGTAAACACAGCATGAGCTGCTAGAAAAACAAACAAATCTGTCTTGAAAAAAGTACAACCAGAACGCACCTTAGAAGCAAGAACTTCGTCACATGTAATTCAGACATGTTATCAGGAGGGACCAGTTCCTGGAGAAGTACATCATGCTTGGGAGAGTGGGCTCAGTGAGAAAAAAAAGACCCTTCAGATGGACTGATACAGTAGCTGCAACAATCAGATAAACATAGCAACAACTTGGAGAATGGGCAGGATCAAGAAGTATCTCATTATGCTGTACATAGGGTTGCTATGAGTGGGAACTGGCTCAATGACACTTGAAAAGCAACAAAATATAAGACATACACAGTCTGCAACTTTAAACATTGTAAGTGTACAATTCAGTGGTATTGATTACATTCAGTGTTGTGCAACCACCATCATTAACTAGTTATAAAATTTGTATGACCACAAACAGAAATGCTGTACTCATTAGTCAATAACTGATAACCGCTACATCTCTAATCATTTGCCTATTCTAGATATTTTACATAAGGAGAAGAAAAGCAGATGCTATTTGTCCTTTTGTAAAGTGCTTTTGTACATTTGAAAGTATTCCCAGTGCAGCCTCAGCCACTCTGAGACAACTGTCTGTGGTTGTCCTTCAAACTTCCTTCCCAAGTACCAGTGGGGTTTGGTTTTGGTTTTGGTTTTGGTGCCTGAATTTGATAGTGCTCTGCTTACAAGGCTGTGTAGTTTCTGAGTGGCCAGCTCCTATCCTAATTTCTCCCTGAAGCCCTGTTATTTTTAACATAGGACTTTACAGTTTCTCTGGAAGGCATACAGCAGAAGCACCTTTACTTTCACACCCAGAAACAAAGAAGATATCTGTGCCTACTTCCTCTCAGAGAGATGGAGGCAGCTAGGTAACAGAGACAAAAGTAAAACTTGCAAGGGATAAGAAACAACCCCAAAACCTAAGAGCTGACATGTGTACAAACTGTCCGTCTAGTCACAATTACTAAGTGCTCTTGTAAGGTACTAACGCAACAACAGAGATGTGGATAAATCCTCAAGTAACTAGCTCAAGGTTTGAACAGGAAAGCAGGAATCTTTTCCACCAGTTAACAGTAATGCTTGCTACAAGAAACACAACTGTCGCAATACACAAATTGGGGCTTCTTAACTGCAGGGCACCATCAGCACACTGCTCCTGAGAATTAGCAATTTAGCTTTCAAGGTAAAAGAATTAGTTAGATGTTAAAGGTATCTGTATATTTTTACCCTCACCACAGCCACCAGTTAAGACTACCTAAGTATTTCATTTTCAAATGTTTAAAATCTAAACAAATTTAGAATGACTAGAGTTACTGTAATCTATAAAATACATAAGCCAATAAACATAACCGCTTTGCATTTATCTAGGGTTGCTGTTTGAAGCTTTAAAAAGAAGCAATATGATGTCTGGTAGGATAATTGTCTTTTAGGCATCCCCTTGGCACCTGTGTAAGGCACTGTGTTCTTTTTCTTTCCATGAGAGCTGTCAATGGGGAGCTAGAGAGAGTGTTAAAAAAGCAGACAAGGTGGGATGCTGTTAAGTGGCTGTGAAGGAACTCTGTGGGACAACTAGTAACATGTCTGTTTGGAATTCACCAACAGGAAAGAAACAAAAGACAAAATAAAAATAATGCAATCAAAACTACTTATTACAATCCTAGTATCTTCTAGGCATCTTGTGTAGGTGCTGTGAAAATACTGAAGGCAGGGGTAAAAAGTGGGCTGAAGTTATTGAGGGTAACAATGTTTCTGTGCAATTAATTGTCCAATGACTAAAGGGTTTCTGTGCATAAGCTTCTACATTCACAGAACACTGGAGGCAATTTCTGCTCTAGAATGTTAAGACAAAAGAGGTGCCACACTAGCCCAAGGGGATCTTCCTCATTGAGTCAGGAGATCTGCAAGATAAACTGGTGAGGATGACGTATCAGGAACTGCCTGAGAATGGGCCAAGGTGTTGGCTCCTATAGTAAGAGAACTGAGTAACATGATAGAGTTCACAGAAGTCTAGCTGACAGTAAAGGCAGCTCTATACCAACAGGAAGGAGAGACAAACTAGTTCTACTGGCATGGCTGACTTAAGTTATCACTTCAACTCTCTATTCATCCAGTTCTCCATTTTAAAATTGGGTAAACAATATTTTAAGAGATCAAGATCATAAACCAAAACTCACTGCCATCGAGTCGTTTTCAACTCATAACAACCCTATCTAAAATCTTCATAGAAGCAGACAGCCTCTTCTTTCTCCCACAGAGCAGCTGGTGGGTTTCAACTGCCATCCTTGTAGGTAGCAGTCCAGTGCTAACATTATCATGCCACCATGGCTTCTTCGAGATTACAGATACTCTCTAGTAAAGTATTTTGGGCCCTTTGGGAATCACTGTGACATATCAGGTTGGAGAAGAAGCTATAACTGAAGAGTCCCAAATACTACACTGCTCCAAACCCAGTTTACTAAAATCTGTAAAAAAAAAAATTTATAAAAGCTATATATATAAATGATGCTTATTCTTCTCAAGACAAATGCCAGTATTTCTACCTTGTCTCATCACCTCTGCTATCAATATACTCGGACAATGCTTCACAGACCAGATACCACTATGGATAAAGGCAGCACAGAGAAACTAGAAAAAGAGTTATACATTTTATATAGCACAGCAAGATCAATTGGGGCAGTAATAGTTTGCTAAGAGCAAAAATTATATTTAAAATAATAAGGCATTCCTGGGGACAGGAAGGTTAGAATAAGAAATTTGAACCATCAAATGAGACTGTTATTGAGCTATACATGTTAATACGTCAAAGATCTGAAAATAAAAGCACTATGTTACTTAAGCATTAAAAATATCATTGCTCCTCAGTGGGAGAGGCAAATCAAAACCACAGGGAAATAAGGCACCTCATTCCCATTAGAATGGCATTGATTAAACAAACAAACAAACAAGACTGGTCTCTATGAACCAAAACAATAATTATGCTGAGTCAAACTGCCTGACTAGAGTTGAGAAGAGTGTACAAGGCTTTAGCTTTTTTTTAAAAAAAGAGCCAGCCATGAGAAGTATGAGAACAGGACAAGTACCAGGTGGCCCACTCCCATTCCTCTGGACTGCCTGAGCTAGAGCTAGTACAGTCTTTTTCCTCTAACAAGCAAGGGCCTTGGACCTATGCTGAAGTTTGACCTAAAACAACAGATGTCCCAAAGCTGCTGAGAAATGCATCCCCAAAAGGCAGGTAATCCACCTTGCATTACAAGGTGTCCTCCCCTACTAAAGATTCCACCTGACCCTGAGGTGTGATTCTGTTGCTGACATTTTCACTGAGTTGGAACAGTGGACAAGGATCAACACACAAGAGTCAGAAAAGTACTCTGCAAAGTTCTAACAATGACCTGCATACCTCTCTTTAGAGCAATTGTTCTTATGATAGCAAACATGCTGGGTCTAATCTCTCTCATTAATCCATCGTCACTCCTGGACCCTACTACCTCCTTCCCCCAAAAAAGTCATTGTGGACTCGCAGGTTCTAGTCCAACATGTAAAAAAAAAAAAATGAGAATTGTAAAGTATGGATTTTGTTATTGTTGTGAGGTGCCATCGAATCAGTTCCGACTCCTAGAGACCCTATGGTACAACAATACAAAACGCCACCTGGTCCTTCATTATCCAACAATTGTTCCCATGTTGGAGTCCCTCATTGTAGTCACTGTGTCATTGTCCTTTCCGCCAAATCTCTACTACTTCACCAAGCATGGTGTCCTTCTCCTAGGATTGTTCTTTCCTGACATCGACCAAAGTACGTGAGATAAAGTTTTACCACCTCGCTTCTATAGAGCATTTTGGCTGTCTTATTCTATGACGGATTTGTTCCACGGCATATCTACTATCCTTTGCCAACACCATAATTCAAAGACATCAGTTATTTGTTCACTGTCAAGCTTTTACATGCATATGATGAGACTGAAAATACCACACGGGCAGGGTCAGGTGCACCTTGGTCCTCAAAGTGGTGTATTCACTTTTCAACACTTTAGCGAGATCTTTTGCAGCAGATTTACCCAATGCATTATGTTGTTTGATTTGTTTTCACTGCTGTTTCCATGGGTATTGATTGTGGATTCAAGTAAAATTAAATCTTTGACAATCTCAGTATTTCTCCATTTACCATAATATTTATTGGATAACTTGTTAGGGGTTTTGTTTTCAATACATTGAGGTGTAATTCATGTACTTCAAGTCATCTTCACTTTCAGCAAGCAAGGTTGTGTCATACGTATATGTCATGGGTTGTTAATGGCACTTCCTCCAATCCTGATGCTTCATTCTTCTTCATATGTCTAAATTACCAGATTATTTGCTAAGCATACAGATTGTATTTATGGTGAAAGGATACAACCCTGAATCACATCTTTTCTGATACTGCCTGTTGGTCTAAGTACAGGTTCCTTACGAGCACAACTAAGTGTTCTGGGATTTCCATTCTTCATAATGTTATCTGTAATATGTTATTACTCATACAACTTAGTGACTTTGAATAGTGAATTAAACACAATAAACAACTTTCTGTAATCTCTGCTTTCAGCCAAGATTCATCTGAAATCAGCAATGATTTTCCTCATTCCATGTCTTCTTCTGATTCTATTTTCCAGTAAATGGACTGCTACAACTGTTAATGAATTATCTTGAATAAAGTTCTACTTATGTGTGATACAAATGATATTACTGGCTAATGTCTCCATTCTGTTGAATCACATTTCTTTGGAATGGATCCCCTTTCTTAAGGATTTCACTTAGTTATAATGTGTCTATATTGGTTTATCAATTGTAGCAAATGTATCATAGGAATTCAAGATGATAATAGAAGAAATTGTGTGTAGAGAAGGAAGGATACATAGGCACTCTATACTTTCTGCTTGATTTTTCTATAAATCTAAAACTTCTCTAAAAAACAAACTATTAAGAAAGTCACTGTGTACAAGGGTAAGCTAAAAATGATTATCAAATCACAGAACCCTTTATTAAATAAAAATATCAAAATGTGAAGCTATTATTTTATGACATATCCTCTACCTAGGTCTATATACTTTTGAAGGAGGTGATTCCATGTCTTTAAGATTTTCCCAAAGAATTCTGTGCTTTTCCTTTTATACCATGTTAAACTCACAGTTTTGGCATCCTTATAATTTGTTGTTGTTAGAGGCCGTCGAGTCAGGACCAACTCAGAGTGACCCTACGCACAACAGAACGAAACACTGTCCCATCCTGCGGCAACCTCACAATCATTGCAATTCTTGAGTCCATTGCTGCTACCACTGTACCAATCCTTCTCCTTGGGGATCTTCCTTTTTTCGCTGACCCTCTACTTTGTCAAGCATGATGTCTTCTCCAGGGATTGATCCTTCCTGATAACATGTCCCAAGTATGAAGACACAATGTCTAGCCATCCTAGCTTCTGAGAGTATTCTAGCTGTACTTCTTCCAATACAGATTTGTTTGTTCTTCTGGCATCCTAGATGGACTCATATTGTGTTCCTTTTGAATGTTCTTTTAGTTTGGGGGGACAAACAAGTCTGATGATGAGAAATCAGGGCTGTAAGGTTTCCAAAGGAAATTCTCATAGGACAGTCTTGCCTACCCTTGAAAAATGAGCAGATAGCATTATCATGATGGAAATTTTTTCTCAGTGCAACTTTCCTGATTGTCCTGTGTCCTTTGAGAAAGATTACCTTTTTGGGATCCTAAAAGCAGTCACCATATCCTTCTGAGCAGAACTTTCTGCCCAGCAGATGACCTGGGAAGCCACTGTTTTCACTGAATCTTTCTTAAAGGCACCTTAATGAGACCAAGACAAGTGTATCACTAAGAAAACTTGCCAGCAACCCATCCAATGATTGCCAGACATGTTTAAACATGTTTTATTTTTAATAAATGCAGGCAAGTATGAACAAGAGCCCTAATAGCAATGGTTTATTTTGTTTGTTTGTTTTTTCACTTATCCTTCTGTTCCTCTAACTAAGGATTGGAAAAGCTAAAAATTGAATTTGATACATATTATACAAAAAATTAGAATTACAATCCAGAAACATCTTAGAAATGTCCTGTTACTTAGTGCTCACTTAGTTTCTTTGCTTCTTTTCAGATAAACAAACAAGGGTCTTCCAGAAGTCCAGAGGAAAATTCCATGTATCTTTTAATTCCATTCTTCCATGAATTTTTTGAAGACTACCTCACATACGTATTGTTGTTAAGAGCTGTCTGTCGAGTCAGTTCCAACTCATAGGCTATCAGAGGCAGCAAATCGTTGCAGGAGTAAAAGGCTTCATCTTTTTTCCCCATGGAGTAGTTTTTGGGCTCAAACCGCGGGCCTTGTGGTTCACAGTCCAGTGCTTATCTTCTAGAGCCACCACACTCCCATATATATGTATAGAAAAATGTTAAAACTCAATGTACACAAGAACTTTCATAGAGAATAAGACAAACACAAGTTGGCGCACTATTTTATGTTGGATTTTCCAATAACAGGATTTGATGAGGGAGGGGACAAGAAGCCAGGCTTCAAAGATTTGTCTGATCTATATATTCTCATTGTGCTATAAAAATTATCTGTGCAACTTTGGAAGAAGCAGAAAGCAACAATAAACAAAGAAAACCACGTTTAAAACTCAGCTCAACAGCTCATTTGCTCTGTGATTTAGGGCAATTAATGAAGCTCCTTCAGCATTTTCATTTGGGTCCCTCCCCCCTGAGTAGTACAAACAAGTTAACATGTTGCTGTTAACCCAAAATTTGGAGGAGATTTAGGACCACTCCGAGGAACCTTAAAAGAAGGGCCTGGTTGTGTATTACTAAAAACACCAGCCATTTAAAACCACGTGGAGCACAGTTCTACTGCTACATAGGGTGTTGCCAGGAATCAGAATCAATGTGATGGTAACTGGTTTTTGGCTTAACTTTCTCATCAGTAAAACTAGATTTCATTCAATCTACTTCACAAAGTCACTTTTAAATTTAAGCGAAACAATACTTGTATTCCCTTTAGGGGAACTTCTGGTGTAGCGCTATAGGATAAGCACTGGACTGCGAACCACAAGGCTGACAGTTCAAACCCACCTACTGCTCCTCAGAGTACCACTGTAAGTCTGAACCAACTTGTCGGCACCTAACACAACACATTCCCTTTAAAGGAAACATTATAAATATTAGTACACCCTACCAGTCTTCCCTGTCCAAGATTTGCTGAGATAATAGAAACCTGATTATAGTTGGAGGGTGGTGGTTATGTACCGTGGAGTCGGAATCGACTCATAGCATTCCTGTACAGGGTTTCCGAGGCTGTCAATCTTTACGGGAGCAGAAAGCCTCAGCTTTCTCCCACAGAGCAGCTGGTAGTTTCGAACTGCTGACCTTAAAGTTCGCAGCCCGGTTCGTAACCACTATGCTACCAGAGCTCCTTTATAGTTGGAGGGTAGCCTACGTTATAACTACCTGCCCTACATGGAAGTTCCTTTTCATACAAAACAAATTACTGATATGAAACAATAATTATTAAATTCATGTTTATAAAGAGTGTTTTTTAAACATGGAGAAATGCTTCTATTGCAGGAAGAAAAGAACATGAAATTATCTCAGCTACAACAACCTATAAAACAGAAGAAGTTGTTTAAAAATAAGTTGGATCTGATTTAACAGCACTTAACATCTGAATGACTATCCTCACAAAGTTAGTGTCTGTAAGGTTAGGGACAATCCTGGGCCAAAGACCAGAAGCACAATCTAAAATATCAAGGAAACATTTCCATCAATGTGGATCCTAATTCCTCTCAAAGAGGGCACCATTAACTGAAGTTCTGTCCGTTTGAAATGCTCACCTTTTCTAATCGTAGCTCTCACCTGTTCTCCTTTAAGGAATGAGCTTGGCTTTTACTGCTAATTGAGGAAATCAACCATCAAAACTATAAAGGTAGGGCATATGACACTGAGGAGTGTTACATCCCACATGGCACAAGAAACAAACTGGGTTCCGACAGTCCAGCAATGAAAACCTTAACTTACCTAAAGCATTCCAAAAATTACTTAGTAAAAACTGATCCAGTAGTTACTCATAGGCTAGCTGTATTGTTTGCGGGTCTCATATAAAAGAACCGATAAGAGAATGCTGATGTATACCATAATATAGAGAGGCTTTAACATAAACACGATGGCAATGCCTACTTTTAAACAAAGGCTGAAGCCCAGTGTTAGACTTGTAAACTCACTGGCTTTAAATAGAGTGGTTATATACATGTTGTTGCTCTTAAAGATCCAAAATAATACTAATTTTCAGTGTCACCAAAACTAAATGTCTTCTATTAATGAAGAGGTTAATAGAAATAACCAAAACATCATTAATTAGGGATTGCAGAGTACATTGTGGAATATAAGGGGCTCTGAACAGATTTACACTTCTAATTATGTTTTGCTTAATCTAGTATTAAAATTATTTAGCAGAATTTCCTAAGCCTCATGGTGGGGATGAGTAGCAACATGCGGAGTAGCAAGAGCAACAAGCCAGGGGTGAGATCTAATGCTGGCTCTTTCTAACACACAGATTACCTTAATGCAGTAAAGTTTATACATTTCCCATAACAATGAAAATCGACTCACTGTGTCTTAAGAAATAACTAGTATATCAAGACCATCATCCACCTGTCAGTTTCTGGTAATGTGGTAGCTTGCAGCACCACATGAGGACCCCATAAAGATTACAGCTTTGGAAACTCTTTTTGTTGTTTTAGATGCCATCAAGTCAGTATTGACCCATAGTAACCTTATGCACAGTAGAACGAAACACTGCCCGATCCTGGGCCAACCGCACTATCGTGAGCTCATTGATGCTTGAGCCACGCTTCAGACCATTGATGCTCCCACTTTGCCAATCCATCTTGCTGGGGGGGGTCTTCCTCTTTTTCTCTGACCCTCCACCCTGCCAAACATGATACCCTTCCTTCTCCAGTGACTGGTCCCTCCTGACAATATGTCCGAAGTATGAGAGACGAAGTTTCGCCATCCTGGCCTCCAAGGAGCACTCTGGCTGCACTTCTTCCAACACAGATCTGTTGGTTCTTTTGGCAGCCCACGACATCTAAAATGCCATGGAAACCCTTTAGGCTAGTTCAATTCTGTTGCATAGGCTCGCTATGAGTCAGAATTGACTCCCAATGGGTTGAGTTTGGTTTTATTGTGACTGAGTTGGAATTGACTTGAAGGCAAAATCATGATTTTATAGTAATTACTTGTATATATGTGTATGTTTTGTTATCATGATAAAATACATGTAACCTTAATCTTTGTAAACATTTAAAAGTGTACGATTCAATGACATTAAGTACTTTTACAATCTTGTATAACCATCACCATTATCTAGTTCCTGAACTTTCTCATCACTCCAAAGGTAACCCCACAACCTTTATTAAGTTACTTGCCATTCCCCTCTCCCTCCAGCCTCTGGCAAGGACTAATGCGCTTTCAGTCTTTATGGAGTTGCCTTTATGGATGTTCCTATTCTTGAGATCATATTGTAATGTGACCTATTATATGGCTTCTTTAATTTATCATAAAGTTTTCAAAGTTCATCTTTTTGTTTTGTTTTGGTTTTGAGTGAAGATTTATAGAATAGAACAGATCATCAGTTTTACATTCAACAAATCATATAGTTTGCATCATTACAATGATTGTAGTCCCCACCATGTACCATCAGTTAACAGTACTTCTCTTTTTAACTCTTGCATTCCTCCCTGTGTCTCTCACTACCTTCATCTTTCCTCTGCCAACCTTCCTCTCAATGTAGTAAAGTTTATACATTTCCTCTTGTTGTATATATTGCTGCCCCATCACCCATGTTAACATGTGTGTACCTTCTAACCTGTGAATAATTTTCCATCCCCTCCACCCCAGGTAACCATCATTGACTGTTTCTTTTATCAAGAAGACCTTTTCTTAACCTTTTATGGCAGTGGTCTCATTTTTGTGGTCGACTAGTTTGACTCAGGTTAATGTCCTCCAGGTCCATCTGTGTTATGAGGTGTTTTGTAGATTTATAGCTATTCTTCAGTGATGTATAGCATTCCATTGTATGCATGTACCAAAGTTTGTTTAACCATCCTTCTGTTGATGGGCATTTAGGCTGTCTCTATCCGTTCTGCTACTCTTTGTCTCTTGACTGGTACATTCAATCCATTTGCATTCAGTGTAATTGATAAGTATGAACTGATTCTCTGCTATTCATACTTTGGACATATTGTCTGGAGGAAACAGTCGCTGAAGAAGGATGTCATGCTGGGTAAGGTGGAGGGTCAGAGAAAAAGAGGAAGACCCCTAACGAGATGGATTGGCCAGGTGGCATCATTGATGGACTCAAGTGTGGCAGCGGTAGTGAGGTTGACCCAGGATAGAACATTGTTTCATTCTGCTGTGCATGGGGTCACTATGAGTCGGTTCCGACTCGATGGCACCTGACAACAACAACAACAACAATGAACTGATTGTTGCCATTTTGCTGTATATGGTTTTGTTTTGTTGTGGTGCTGCTGCTTTGGTTCACTTAATGTTTTACAAGGAGTTCATTTTATTTGTGGGTTTTCTTTTCATTTTAATTTCTCTTGTGTTAATGTTTACTAAGTCTTTCTGGTTTTCCTCTTTTTTATTTTGATGTGAAGTTGTATTCATTTCCTTTGAGGTTATCGTGTAATGTGCTGAATTTGTGCTCACCTAAAACATTTTTTTAATCTTGAAACCTTGTCATTTGGAAATTCTATATCTGCATTAGTCCCTTTTTATGCTCTGCAACTGACTTAATTATAAACTGATATCACTGGTTCCCTATTTTCAGGAGTGGCTGGTAAGCTTGAACTGCCGATCTTGAGGTTTAAACCAACTTTGCAATCCAGAACATTATCCTACAGTGCCACACCAGGACTCCCGGGAACCTTATGCAGGGTCACTATGAGTCAGAATTGACTCGATGACACTTAACAACAACAGCATTCCTGGCTTGAGCTCTCATTGCTGTTGTCATGTATGTTTCTCTCAGGCTGATATTTGAGATCTCCTGGGGTAACTGGTAAAGTTGTCTTCCTTGACCAGGGAGGTCAATACAAGGGTATACAGTCTCACTAAGCTATACATTTGTTTTGTGTGGCTTTTGTTATCTGTACCTTATTTTTATAATGAAACTAAACAAAAATTTAATATTTTAAGCTTTCTTGTATAAAAGCAGATTCATACACATACCAAAGAGAAGAAAAGCAAATGTTACTGGCATGCCTAGAAAAGACTGACCCACTTCTTAAAACTGCTTGATAGTTCTTTTAAATGACCGGAAAACTTAGCTCCTCCTGTGTGTTTTTAAAATCAAATGGATGACATCAATCTAAAGATGGTTTTCTTAGTCTACCTTTATTAAATAATTTAGACAGCACAAACTGAACACTGCTATAATGTATCTGTCAAAGGAAAATAAAGCATTTTATAATATTTAATGAAGCATGTTATGTCTTCCCAGTCTATTAAATTCTAGCATCCTTTTTTAATTAAACTTTTTTTTAAATTATAGTTTTGAAAGACCCAACAGAATTTCTACAATATGAAGAAAATTAATCTACTCAATACAATGGAGTTAATGATGATCACTTATCACAAACAAATGAAGTAGTCCATACTGTTGCTTTTGTTTTTAAGGAAAAGATACATATTAGTATCTTGCTGACAAAAATTTTCTTAGCAAAAGAGGAAAATAAATTCTATATTCTACCCCAAGCCTTAATATTGCCTGACAGCACTATGTAACAACTATATTATATGTGAAAGATAAATATAACATGATATGTATAAAGAGATAGACAAAGTCAATACCTCTCCAACAATAGCCCTTCAACCTTGGTGTGTTTAACCTGAGGAGCTTGATAGAAATGTCCAGGCCCAAGTCCTACCCAAACAATGACATCACCATCAACAGGAGTAAAGTGAGGACACCTATAACCTTCTCCCCTCTGTGGTATGCCACTTTCCCCCACACAGAAGGCAAAACCAATATGGAAATGGGTCATATGACTTATGAGCCCTACTCAGAAATATATAGCTTACAGTAAGATCACTAAAGGAAAGGAGAAACAAAAGCATTTTCTTTGTATGGGAGGATGCAACTTCCAAACATGCAAAACTTAATATATAGATTCTTGTATATTCTCTTACTGAGCACCATTTCATGTATTTAATTCCTTCCCTAGAATATTACAAAGCACACATAAGAATTTCAACACATCTTTAAAGATGTAGGCACCCTTGTGTCACAGTGGTTAAGCATTCAGCTGCTAACCAGAAGATCTATGGGTAGTATCCACTAACTACTCCACAGGAGAAAGATGAGGCCCTCTGCTTTCATAAAGCTGCACAGCCTTGGAAACACTATGGGTCCGTCCAACGCTGTCCTACAGGGTTCACTATGAGTCAGAAATGATTCAAAGGCAATGGGTTTGGGTTTAAAGATAATAATTATTAACGTTAATGATTTTACATTCTTAATAAGGTTCTTATATTCATTAGGTTCTATGTTAATACTGCTGTGTATTTTGTACACAAAAAGGTTTTTTGTGTTTTTTTTTTGCAAACTTCTAACACTGGAATTTTTCCCTTCCCACTTTTATCAACCATACTATTAACCCATATTCCTCACCCTGCCCTATTCCCTTCATATTTACATCCACTCCTTCAACAGCCATTAAGGAAGAGGGAGAGGTGGGCTCCTTCAGAATTGTTTAGGTATTGAAAACCTTATGAACAGTGGAATCCTGTCAGACAGCACCAGGATATTGTTGTTAAGTGCTGTTGAATCAGTTCCAATCCATGGCAATGCTGTATAGGGTTTCCAAGGAGTGGCTAGTGAGCTTGAAACACCAAACTTTTGGTTCACACCGACTTTTCAGTCCAGCACATTAACTCACAGTGTCACACCAGGGCTCCTGTACCAGAACACTGAATATTAAAACTTTATGAATAGTACCAGAATATTGTCACACATAGTGCCGGAAGATGAGCCACTCAGGTTGGAAGGGACTCCAAATATAACTGGGGAAAAATCATCTCATGAAATTAGAGGTGACCATGATGACACGAATGGAGTAAAGCTTTCGGTACCTTAAATGGTTGATGGGGTACAACTCAAAATGAAGAGACACAGCTGTAAACAAGTATGAAACTAGGAAAACTAGAAGTTGTCAAAAATGAAATAGAATGCACAAAGATCAATACCCTAGGCACTAGTGTGCTGATATAGAGTGGGATTGGCAATTTTGAAACGGACAATCATGTTTTACTATGTCAGAATGACAGACTGAAGAGGAATTGTGTCATATTCAAAATCAAAATGAACATTTCAAGATCTATCTTGAAGCATAATACTGACTGTGATCAGATAATATCCATATATTAACAAGGAAGACCAATCACTTGACTAGGTAGTTGTAATTCAAATTTCTTGGCATAGATGAGTGAGTGCCTCCAGTACTGCATCTGTTTGTGGAAAGATTTCAATTTCTATCTCACCAATCAGAGAAGCTGGATAATATGAAGAGCAATGTGGGATCAGGACTGGAGGAAGACTAACAACCTGCGATATGCAGGTGATACGATTTTGTTTGCTGAAAGCGAAGAGAACTTAAAATACTTAACGATGAATATCAAAGACCACAGCTTTCAGTTTGGTTGCACCTCAATGTAAAGAAAACAAAAATACTTACCATTGAAGAATAAATTGTATCATAAAAATGAAGAAAAGAATGAAGTTGTCAAAGAATTCACTTTTCTAGGATCCACCATCAACCCTTAAAAAGCAGCAGTGAGGAAATCAAGTGACGTATTGCAATAGGGCCATCACTGCAAAAGGCCTCGATAGAGTGTTGAAGAGCAAAGATGTCAGTTTAAGGACTAAGGTGTGCCTGACCCAAGCCATGGTATTTTCAATCATCTCATATGCATGTGAAAGTTGTGCAATGAATAAAGAAGACCATATTAGAATTGATGCATTTGACTTACAGTGTTGGAGAAGAATAGTAAAAGCACCATGGACTTCCAGAAGAACAAACAAATCTTTGCTAGCAGTACAGCCAGAATGTTCCTTAGGAGTTAGAATGGTGTCTCTCATACTTCAGACATATTATCAGGAAGGAAGCCCCAGTATCTGAAGAAGGACATCACACTTGGTATAGTGGAGTGTCAGCAAAAAAAGAGGACGACCCCAACAAAATGGATTTGCACAGGATCAAGAGCAATGGGCTCAAGTGCAACAACTATGAGGATGGCACAGTGTTTCACTCTGTTATGCAGAGGGTCTCTAAGAGTTGGAGCCAATTCGATGGTATCTAACAAGTATTCTGAAGAAATACTCCATTTATGCCACTAAGAATCTTCCTAATTTGAAAATCTCATTGTCATTCTGTCTTGAACCCCTTCAATGTCCACTTTGTAAAAAATAAAGTCTAAGATCCTTAAGACACCAAAGAAGCAATTGCTACCAGATCACAGCCTATTTTTTCAGTCTGATTTACTTTCAGTATCAACTACCTTGCACCTTATACTCCAACAGCTGGTAGTACGCCACCTACCACATACTAATCTTTGTCTGTCCTCCATCCTTTGACTCTTGTTTCCTCTGTCTGGAAAAACTTCCTTCAAATCTGCTGCACAAGGACCACTTTAAAGTGTTCAACAGCAAGGATGTCAGTTTGAGGACTAAGGCGCATCTAACTCAAGCCACGGTATTTTCAACTGCCTCATATGCATGTGAAAGTTGGACAGTGACTAAGGAAGACCACCGAATAATTGATGCATTTGAGTTATGGTGTTGGAGAAGAATATTAAAAGTACCATGGACTGCTAGAAGAACAAACAAATCTGTATTAGAAGAAGTACAGCCAGACTCTCCTTAGAAGCCAGGATGACCAGACTTCACCTCTCGTATTTTGGACATGTTATCAAGAGGGATCAGTGCCTAGAGAAGGACATCATGCTTGGTAAAGTGGAGGATCAGTGAAAAAGAGGTAGACGGATTGTCACAGTGACAGCAGCAATGGGCTCAAAAGTATCAGCAAATGTGAGGCTGGTGCAGAACTGGGCAGTGTTTCTGTCTGTTGTGCACAGTGTATCTAATAAGCCGGAGCCAACTCAATGACACCCAACAACAACAACAACAAGGGCAAAATACTGAATGATGCAGAAAGCATCAAAAGAAAATGGAAGGAATACAAAAAGTCACTGCTCCAAAAAGAAAGCAATTAAACGATCAAGCAACCTCTAGACTAAGAGGGAGTGGAAAGTGCAATTTACAGAGCATTTACTTCATATTAGTTATTATAGGGAATCTAGAGATGATTTTGGCACTTTAGGATAAGCACTAGACTACAAGGTCAGTTTGAACTGCAAGGTCGTTAGTTCATATGTACCAGCCACTCCTGGAAAACCCTAAACAGGGTCACTATGAGTCAGAATCAACTCAACAGCACTTAACAACAACAGAGATGATTTAAAGACTACAGTGTTCATATAAAACTACATAGGTATGATATTTATACATATATAGCATCAATTTAAAATAAATGTTATGCCTTCTGAATAACTAAAAACACACATTACCAATGCATTATAACACTATAATTGCTGTTGTTAGTGCCACTGAGTTGATTCCGACTCATAGCAACCCTGTGTAGGGTTTTCCATGGCTTTAAATCTTTGCCAGAACAGAAAGTCTCATCTTTGTCCCACAGAAGTCTCCAATTGTGGACCCTTGTGGTTCGCAGTCCAGTGCTTAGCTTATCCTACAATGCCATACCAGGACTCAATACTATAATTAGAAAGTATTTACAAGATTAAGGTAAACAACATTAAAAAAGGATTTTTTTTTAAGAGCGGGATAAGCTTAGCAATTATCATGCCTTTGTTCCATTTCAATGAAACCATCTTATTAGATAGAAAAAGAATTAGTAATGTAAGATTCAGTCAGACAATGTTTTACCAATTGAAGGAATGAGTACTTAGAAATTTTTTCTCTTCCCAAAGCATGGGTTAACTCTAATCATCTTACTGCTAATTATAGGTAACTTTACAATAATACTCAAGCTGATGCATTAATGAAGAATAATCATATCAACTTCATCTAAGCCAATAAACTGAGTTATAGTGTGATACCCAAACTGTGAGAGACACAGTCGTGAGAACCTGCAATGCTCCAAATGTGAAGTAGAGGCTCACAAAGTGGTGGTGGTTCTTTGTCATCAAGTGCTTACCCTACAGTGCCAGACCAGAACTCCCTGGTGTAACTCCATAGAGCTGCACTGCAATGATGGGAAGGTCTGGCAGCAGCAATGCCCAGGATCTAGTTGGCAGAGTTTGGTGAGTTTCTAGAGAGTCTATCAAAATCCAAAGTATTCATATGTGCCAACTTAACATTCAATCAGACCCCAGCTCATGTTTACCGAGGTATTTCATTTTCAAATGCTTTACCATGGTTGTCTTCCACTATTTTATTGACTTTCTGGTTGTTGTTGTTGTTGTTGTTGTTGTTGTTAAGTGCTATCGAGTCAATTCCAACTTACAGTGACTCTGTAAAAGGTTTCCGAGGCTTTAAATCTTTGTGGGAGCAAAAAGTCTCCTTTTTTTTAACGTTACACCTGGTGGTCTCAACACCAAGGACCTGTGGTTCGCAGTCCTGTGGTTATCATGTGGAGCCACATTGCTCCCCATTTTAATAACTGTGTTCTTGGAATTTCTGAAACATTGTGAAGCATTACAGTAATGTACACATATAAGCACTCAGAACATAAGCTTTCTGTTTCTCATGTGAACTGTTTCATCAGTACCAGTGATCGATCTATCTACCTATCTACCTATCTACCTACCTTACCTACCTTACCTACCTACCTACCTATCTATATCAGCATTATATGAGAACATGTGGCTTCTACCCTGAATTAAATAATATATGCAATTCAATATTTATTTGTTGTTGTTAAGTGCCATCGAGTCAGCACCAACTCATAGTGACCCTATGCACAGCAGAACGAAACATTGCCCAATCCTGGGCCAACCTCACTATTGTTGCCATGCTTGAGTCCATCGATACAGCCACCTGGCCAGTTTCTCTTGTTGGGGGTCTTCCTCTTTTTCTCTGAACCTCCACCCTACCAAAAACATGATATCCTTCTCCAGAGACTGGTCCCTCCTGACAATATGTCCGAAGTATGAGAGATGAAGTTTGGCCATCCTGGCCTCCAAGGAGCACTTTGGCCACACTTCTTCCAACACGGATCTGTTGGTTCTTTCGGCAGTCCATGGCACTTTCAATATTCTCCTCCAATACCGTAACTCAAATGCGTTAATTCTTCCATGGTCTTCCTTATTTACTGTCCAGCTTTCGCATGCATATGAGGCTATTAAAAATACCATGGCTTGGGTCAGATGCACCTTAGTCCTCAAGCTGACATCTTTGCTTCTCAATATATACATATATTGTCTACATATATTATAGTCTACATATACATATACATAGATACATGTAGACTATAATATATGATCTTGAATATATCCCACCTGAATTTAGAGACCGTCTCAAGAACGGATTTGATGCATCAGACACTAAAGATCAAAGAACAGAAGAGTTGTTGGATGATAACAAGAACATCATACAGGAATAAAGCAAAAGGTCATCAAGAAAACAAGAAACAAGAAAAAGACCAAAATGGATGTCCAAAGAAACTCTGAAACTTGCT
Source organism: Chrysochloris asiatica (assembly GCF_000296735.1). Classification (NCBI taxonomy): domain Eukaryota; kingdom Metazoa; phylum Chordata; class Mammalia; order Afrosoricida; family Chrysochloridae; genus Chrysochloris; species Chrysochloris asiatica. Next base: position 46,071,917 of record NW_006408522.1, read on the forward strand.
CTCCCTAGTGTAGAGATGCTAAAGCAAATGGAAGAAGTGAGGAGGTACAAGAGCTGAATTGAAAATTTCAAAAGGCAAAAGGCAAATATAAATATCATAATGAAATGGAGTTAGAAAACCAAGTGGGAGAACACACTCAGCATTTCTCAAACTGAAGGAAATGAAGAAAAATTAAAGCATTGATTTGTGTTATTAAAGAATTCTATGGGCAAGATACTGAATGCTGCAGAAAGCATCAAAAGAAGATGGAAGAAATACAGAGTCACTGTACCAAAAAGAAATGGTTGATCTTCAACCATTTCAAGAGGTAGCATATGATCAAGAGCCAATGATCCTAAAGGAAGAAGTCCAAGGTGCATTGAAGTTGCTGGCAAAGAACAAAGCACCAGGAATTGATGAAATACAAATTGGAATCTTCCAACAAATGGATGCGGCACTTGAGGCGCTCACTCATCTCTGCCAAGAAATTTGGAAGACAATCTGGCCAACTGACTGGAAGGGATCTGTATTTGTGCCCATTCCAGAGAGGTGACCCAATGGAACACAGAAATCAGCAGACAACATCACTGATAGCCCATGTGAGTACAGTTTTACTAAAGATAATACAAAAATAGCTGCAACCATACACTGACTGAGAACTTCCAGAGATTCAAGCAGGATTCAGAAGAGGACATGGAATGAGGGTAGAAGTGCTGATGTCAGATGGATCTTAACTGAAAGCAGAGAATACCAGAAATACCAGATGTTTACCTGTGCTTTATGGAGTATGCAAAGGCTTTTGATTGTGTGGATCATGACAAGCTATGGACAACATTACAAAGAATGAGTATTCTGGAACACTTAATTGTTATCATGAGGAACCAAGAGGTAGTTGTTTGAACAAAACAAGGGACCACCAAATGGTTTAAAATCAGGAAAGGTGTGTGCTAGGGTTTTATTCTTTTACCATACATAATCTGTATGATGACCACATAATCTGAGAAACTACATTACATGAAGATGAATGTGACAACAGGATTGAGAAGACTCATTAACAACCTGTGATATGCAGATGATACAACCTTGCTTGCTAAAAATGAAGAGGACTTAAAATAATTACTGATGAAAATCAAAGACCACAACCTTCAGTCAGGGTTGCACCTTAATGTAAAGAAAACAAAGATCCTCACCACTGGACCAATAAACATCTATATAAATTGAGAGACGTTTGAAGTTGTCAAAGACTTCATTTTTCTTGGATCAACAATCAACACTCATGGAAGCTGCCCTCAAGAAATCAAACAATGTGTTGCATTAGGCAAATCTGCTGCACAATACTTTTTTTTTTTTTGGAGCATCGTAAATTTTTAATTCTTTCTTTACAGGTTGCCTAGACCACTTTTGATTCAGAAAACTATAGAAAGTTAGTAATGGCCACAAGCGGATGCCATGCAGTGGTGGTGGTGGTGGTGGTGGTGGTAAAAGTGGCACATGTAAATTCTCCAGAGTCCTGCTTTGGGGTGGGGGTGGGGTCTCTGCTCACACTTGCTGTTATTACTCATGGCAGATTTTTAGTTCACAGGTCACTTTGCCCCATATTTCTTTGTGAACTCATCAGCATTCTTACATAATTTTTTACGGTCCTTATTCTTCAGCTACGTCAGCCTGGACTGGGTGTTTGGGCTGGAGGTCGTTGACCGTTGCTATGAGGGATTGGATTACTTGGTTAGTTTTGGTTGCTGGCTTCAAGTTTTCAGCACTAATTACCAGCAGGCAAACCTGACCCTTTTCATCAATGTTTGGGTGACCTTTGTTTTAAATGTGATCTTCAGTGGCCTGAATGGGTACTTTGCTGGAAAAGTGATTTCAATTCTGAAGACCCCCTTATCATATGGAGTGTTAAAGAACAAAATGTCAATTTGAAGACTAAGGTGCACCTGACCCAAGTCATGGTATTTTTAATAACCTCATATGCATGTAAAAGTTGGGCAGTGAATAAGGAAAACCATGGAAGGATGAATGCATTCAAGTTATGGTGTTAGAGGAGAATATTGAAAGTACTATGGACTGCCAGAAGAACAAACCAATACTACGGACTGCCAGAAGAACAAACCAATCTGTGTTGCAAGAAGTAAAGCCAGAGTGCTCCTTGGGAGCCAGGATGGCCAGACTCCGTCTCACATACTTCAGACATATTTTCAGGAGGAACCAGTCTCTGGAGAAGGATATCAAGTTCGGTAAAGTGGAGGGTGAGAGAAACAGAGGAAGACCCCAGCAGATTGGCAGAGTGGCAGCAGAAATGACCTCGGGCATAGCAATGATTGTGAGGACCCGGTAGTGTTTCCTTCTATTGTGCATAGGGTCACTATGAGTTGGTGTCAATGCGATGACACCTAACAACAACAAATTCTAAAACTGACTTGTAAAACTCTGCTCTGTCTGGAAGCACTCCAATGGTAGAAGAACTTTATTTTTTAAAATATTTAATTAGTATGATAATTACAATAAAAACTCATTCTTCATTAAATGCTATGCTACAATTAACTATAAGGCACATAGTTTGACTTAGTGATAACCTCACACAAATCCCTTGAGCCTTTGGCTCTGAGTCTCTAAAAGAAGATCAAAAACAGTAATATTCTGTATCTCATCCTAAAGACCTCATCAATGCACAGTCCCAGAAGGACAAATGATTGATGCTATCACTGGATAGAGAAATCAGCCCCAAATCTCCTGTCTGATAGCTTCTCATCTTTAAAACACCCAGTAGGATTATGGTGCAATCGGCAATTAAGGAAGCAAATCTTCAATGTTCACACGAGATACTCTGGTTGAAGAAATGGGTGAAAGAATCAGCTGCCCCTTTGCCATTATTCTCCCTCTTGCTCAAGTCTTTACAGTAGCAGCAAAGTAATGACATTACTTACAGCATTGTAAGTGTTTCTAAGACAGTTGTGCAGATTAATGGCTGTCAGTCACATGAGATACTTACAAGGAATTCCTGCACATAAGGAAGGGTGGAGGCTAATATTAAGCAGTAAAATAGCAGTGAATGAGGTACATTATTAAAGAGATTTTTCTCCAGCAAGAAAATTTTTCTCCTTAGTGAGGAGAAGTATTCCAAACCATAGATAGAATGCAACCCAAGACCTATTTGAGATGGGATGCTTTTAGTCTTATTTTATAAGAGATGAAAATGCTATATCGCCTCATGGTATTCTGTTCTAACAGCATCATTAAGACAGCATTCCTATTGAAATAGCTCATTTTTTGTTAGCTATGTAATTAATTATAGTAAAAAAGAACAAAGCATTCTTCTATCTCACCAAACTTTGCTGTAACAATTAACCTATTTTATGTTAAGTTTTCTTGTAGGTGAAAACCAGATACTGGACAATACTCTTCACACAGAAATCCTTTACGTGTTGCTATTCCAAGATACCTTTCTCATTTGTGTATCATCATACCATCAGTTTAAAAACAGCTCTTCTCACAATAGAAAGTTTTTGTTTTTTTGGTAAAAAAAGCAGCTTTTCAAATGAAAAAAACTTCCACATCACCTACAGATACCTGTAGGAAACAGACAGACTAAAGTAATTAAAATGTGGAAAGTACTTCTCCAAATCTAGAAAGTATAGTTAAAGTTATTCCATCATCTGCCCTCTCTCTGGCTCCAGAGTCTGAATCCTTCTGTTTTCTCGAGAATGCTACCACTCTTCATCTTAGCTCTTCTTCTAGGAATCATTTGCTTTTTCACAGCTCCTTAGATGATATAAAACAAAAAAAGACACCCCTACTAAGGATATTAAAATGATTACTTCCCAACCTTGTATGTCAGGTCAGGAAAAGAGCTACTCGATTGGAAGTTGAGGGACAGTGCCATGTGGGTTGAGGACAGGGACTGTGGAGGCTGGATTTAATTCTAGCTCTAGTGGTTACAAATCGAGCTGCTAACCTCAGGGTCAGCAGTGCAAAACTAGCAGCCATTCTGCGGAAGAAAGATGAGGCTGTCTGCTCCCGTAAAAATTTACAGCCTCAGAAACCCTGTACAGGGTCGCTATGAGTCGGAACCGACTCCACGGCACATCACAACTACCCCTTCTTGGCTGTGGTGGATATTTTATATCTCCTTGCCTCAGGTTTCTCGTTTTTTAAAATGAAAATAACTCACAGGGTGGCTCTGAGGATTAGTTAATGTGTGAAGTACTCCGAGAACAGTGCCTGGAATGGGTGAAGTGTTAACTAAATGTTTGCCATTATCATCAACAATGCCATGTGCACTGCCAGTTATTCACTTCAGTGAATTTATTATTTCCAACTATATACATATTAAGACACTCTGAAAGACACGCTAAGACCCTAACTATATTCTGACATGACAGATCTTTTTTAAATAAGGCTCAAGACTGGCCAGAGGGCATTTTCCAATGATGAAACTTACACTTCAGGGTTCCTCATTCTCACAGGCCCCTTCTAAGGATCTAGGAGGCCCTGGCAATATGTTCACAGCACCATTTGTTAGTACAGATTTTGCAAAAGTCAGATATTTTAACTGAAATCTCTTTAAATGAGTTTCTTTACACTTTCCCTTGCTTAGGGTTGTTTTGGTGTAGTTCTGACAGAGTACACACCAAGAAACAACTGACTGGGGGTCTGAAGAAGAAACGGGCCTGTCTGTGTCAAAGGGTGGAGGCAGGGATACAAGAATCATGCTAACTGCTACATGAGCCTATGGGCCTGAAACTGGTATGGGAAGGGACTTGACAAACCTTTCCAAAGGGGGTGGACAGGTGCCAACAGCCACACATAATCCGTATTAGGAGGTGCTCCCAGACAAGAAGAGCCAGGAGCTCTAAAAAGAGACCAAATGGGTTTCCAAAGGGTACATCTGCCCTGACAGACAAGGGACAACATACTAACCAAAGTAGTAGAAGTCCTTATTTCACTGCCCTGATACAGTATTAAATAAAAGTAAATAATAGTAACAACCTAAAATGTTCCTTAATCCCTGCAAGGTGATGCTCATTTAATAATGGCGTCAAAAAAGTGTCTTTGACCTCTAAGAGACTGTCAGGTAGAGCAAAATCAAGTATCTTACCAAGTCCCACATTCATGTACATTCAATGCATCCTGCTTTGTTGAATATTTGTTATTGAAGTATCTTTATGAAAAATGAAGTTCAAAAATGAGTTGCCTGACCTAGAATAACCAATTATACTCAGCATATAAAGCTTGTACATTTTATCACC
>NW_006408522.1:46080959-46133713 GCF_000296735.1 Chrysochloris asiatica
AGAGCACAAGCAGAATGCAGGACCTTATCCAGAGAAGCAGCAACACCAGAGATGCAGGCAGAGATGGGGACATGGAGAGAGGGAGCAGCTGAGGACTCTAGATTCATGGGAAGACTAAAGACCTGGTGGCCAGGAGGCAGACTTGCAGAATGTGCCTTTTGGTGGTGTAAATTATAATATATGCCTGAGTGTTTAAAAAAAGAGAGAGAGCTGAAGTGAATAGAGAGAAATACTGTTAAACTAATGGTACATGGAGGGGATTATAATCATTGTAATGAAACAAGGTGTATGATTTGTTGAATGTAAAACTGATGATCTGCCCTGTAAATGTTCACTCAATACACAATAAAAACCTTAACAAAACAAAAACGGTCTACAGAAGAAACCTATTCAAAAGCGGGGATGGGGGAAATGCTGAACAGAATTTCAAATTCTCAAGGACTGCAAACTTTCTAGTGTCATGGAGAGTGGATGAGCACTTGAAGCTAAGGCACTAAAATAACCTTTAGACTTTAAACAAAAAATATCCCCCTGACATTTTAAAAACAAACCAGAGTTTAACTTAACTAGTAAACAATGTTTGTCTTAAGCACTGTACTCTTTTAAGAAATATCTGCTGGGACTCAAATTGACAGCAGCAACTTGAAAGATTAGTTAAGAACCTTAGGGGGCAGTGAGTTTAATTTAATGGGGAGGAATGACTCAGAAAAGGATGACAAAGGTTGTACAATCAAAGAAAGTCACTAAATTTTACATGTAGAAACTAATGAATTCATGTATATTCAGCAACCAATGTTGCATCATTTGCATCTGCCTATCACAAATTGTTGAGTGTTCCTTCAATCCTGATGCCAAGTTCTTCATATACCCACCTTCTCACATTATACACTCAGCACACATATTGAGCAAGTGTGGTGAAACCATACAACTCAGGCACATACCTGTCAAGATTTTAAAACTTTCAGTATCTCCTTGTTCTGTTTTAACAATTGCCTCTTGGTCTATGCACAGGCTCCTCATGAATACAATTAAGTGTTCTGTAATACCCATTCCTCACAATGTTATCTATGGTTTCTATATATATACATACAATCAAAAGCCTTTGCATAGTCAAATAAAGTACAAGTAAATACCTTTCTGATGTTCTCTGCTTTCAGCCAAGATCCATCTGACATCAGCAATGATATTCCAAATTCCAAGTCCTCTTCTGAACCCAACATGAGTTTCTGGCAGTTCCCTGTTGATGTACCATTACAGCCATATTTGAATTATCATCAGCAAAATTTTACTTGCATGGGACAAAAATGATACTGTGTTCTATGATTTCGACATTTGGTTGAGTCACCTCTCTTTGGAATGGACACAAATATGGATTTCTTCCAATCTGTGTTGGCCAGATAGTTGTCTTCCAAATTTCTTGGCATAAATAAGTGAGCACCTCCAGTGCTGCATCAGTATGTTGAAAAAGTTTTATCTGTATTCCATCAACTCCCAGAGCCTTGGTTTCACCAGTGCACAAGTGCAGCTTGAACTTCTTTCTTCAGCACCACTGGTTCTTGCTCGTATGCTAGCTCTTGAAATAGGTGCACATCAACCATTTCTTTTTGATACAGTGAATCCATGTATTCCTTCCATCTTCTTTTCATGTTTTCTGTATAATACTTTGCCCATGTTGTGGTTGTTGTTAAGTTCTGTTGAGCCAGTTCGGACTCACAGTGCCACTGTATATGGTTTCCAAGAAGCAGCTAGTGAGTTTGAACTGCCAAGCTGTGATTAGCAGTCCAATGCTTATCCTGTAGTACCACAACAGGGCATTAAAGAATCTTTCAATATTACAAGTCGAGGCCTGCAATATCGAAAGAATTTTTTCTTTAGTTCTTTCAGCTTGAAAAATGCTGAGCATGTTCTTCCCTTTTGATTTTCTAACTCCATGTATTTCCACATTTCATTATACTTGACTTTGTCTTCTCAAGTTACCGTTTGACATTTTCATTTCAGCTGTTTTAGTTCCTCATTTCTTCCATTTGCTTTAGCTTCTCTATGCTCAAGAGCAAGTTTCAGAGTCCCTACTGACATCCATTTTGGTCATTTCCTTTTAATGACCTTTTGCTTTCTTCCTGTATGATGTTCTTGATATCCCACAACTCTTCTGATCTTTGGTTATTAGTGTATAATGTATCAAATCCATTCTTGAGATGGTCTCCAAATTCAAGAAGGATGTATTCAAGGTCATATTTTGGCCCTCGTGGACTTGGTTTAATTTTCTTCAGCTTCAGCCTGAACTTGCATATGAGCAATTGATGGTCTGTTCCATAGTTTGCCCCTGGCTTTATTTTGGCTGAAGATACTGAGCTTTTCCATTGTCTCTTCCCACAGATGTAGTCAATTTGATTCCTGGTGAGGTCCATGTGTATGCTCTTGTTGTAAGTGCCATTATATTGGTTCTGACTCATAGTGATCCTGTATAGAGTTTCCAAAGAGTTATCTGGTGAGTTTGAACTGCCAATCTTGCTGTTCAAAACAACCTTGCAGTCAAATGCTTATGCTACAATTGTTTGCCTTGCAAAATTCTATCATGTGATCTTCAGAATAATTTCTATCACCAAGGCCATATATTTTCCAACTACTGATCCATCCTCAGTGTTTACAACTTTTGCATTCCAGTCACGATTTATTATCAATGCATTTTCACTGCACATTTGATCAATTTCAGACTGCAGAAGTTTTGTAGAATTCTTTAATGGTTGGTGTGTTTATTTGAATAATGGTATTAACTAATCTTTCTTTGTAGGTGTATGGATATTATCCTATCACAGACAGCATTGTACTTAAAATCAGATCTTGAAATGTTCTTTTTGACAATGAATGAGACCCCATTTCTCTTCAATTTGTCATTTCTGGCATAGTAAACCATATGCATGCCTGATTCAAAATGGTCAATATCAGTCCATGTCAGCTCACTAATGCCTAGGAGGTCCTAATATGGCACTGTAGGATAAGCAATGAACGGCTAACCTTAAGGTCAGCAGTTCAAACCCATAAGCCACTCCTTGGAAACCGTACACAGGGTCACTAAGATTCAGAATTGATTCAACAGCACTTAACAACAATGCCCAGGATATCACTATTTATCCATTTTATTTTTTACAAGTTTCAATTTTATTAGATTTATACTTCATACATTTCCACGTTCTGATTACTAATGGATGTCTGCAGTTGTTTCTCTCCCCATTTTGAGTTGTGCCCCATCAGCAAATGAAGGTCCCGACAGTTTTCCTCCATTCATGTCATTATGGTCAGCTCTACTTTGAGGAGGGGGCTCTTCTCCAGTCTTATTTTGAGTGCTTTCCAACCTGAGGGGCTTGTCTTCCAACACTCTATCTGACAACATTCTGCTACTGTTCTTAATGTTTTCATCTTCTGGTACTCTGTCTGACAACGTTTTGCTGCTATTCATAAGGTTTTCAGTGACTAAACATTTAGAAGTAGTCCACCTTTCCCTTCTAGTCTGTAAACGCTGATGAAATCTGTCCACCTTGCTGGTATTTTAAATACTGGTGGCATAGCTTCCAGCATCACAGCAACATGCAGCCACCACAGTACGACAGACTATGACAGGTGACTGGTGGCTTACACGTTATTGTGTGGGAGTAAACACACCTTGCATGGCTATACGGGTCATACTAAGTAACTCAAAGTTCCACAATACACAGGTTTTAAAATATTTCTTCTTCCTTTCACATGAAATAGCCTGTAAGCACTTTCTTGCTAAATATAAAATGCTATGGGAATAATCATCCTGGACCCCAAATTAAGATTATCATGATAAATATGCAGTACTGAATGACAAGAAATCTGTTATCATTTAATAAATGTAAGGGCTGAGTGCTGTGTAACCATAATTACAGGAATTTCAACATTCCCTTTTCTTCTCTGGGCAGATTCCAATTTTTACTTGCATACACCACCCACTCCTTAGAAAAAATAGAAGCTACAACTTCCTGTAGATGCTTTTCTTTCCACATGACTACCACTGACAGGTATGGTTCATGGAATGACTGATTTATTATGCAGTCTGGATCATAAATCATTATCCCTCTTCACTTAAAGAAAAGCAGCCTTTAAAAACAGAAATTGAAGTAATCAATTCCACTTAAGAGTATCAGTTTTATGGATTTGCCTTATAGTTATTTTAATCTGTGCATGAACTTCCAGTTAAGGGACCTTCTAAATTATTTTTATTAGAAATAAAAACTGTACTGAATATTTTTATTAAATTCTTCAAAACAACACTGTTACACAACAACAACAAAAAAAACAAGTATTTAATTATTATTTTTCATCTATTTTTTTCTTTAGTTAAGAACTTGCTAACTGGAATTCATATAGCAACAGAATACATGATCCAGTTGGTTAGAAAGCTCTTTCTCATGCTGGAAGTATAGTTAATTTCAACAGAGAAAACAGCTCATCAAAACAGTCCCCTAAACAGAAGAGGACAGAGAAGCTATAAAACACCCAGTCTTTTTATCACTTGCATAGACCTGATTTTGAGACTACAGTGATCTCCAAGAATGTAAAGCAAAAGAAGTATCACCCAGCATCCTATAAGCTTAATTTGAATAGATTCACACATGTAAATAATAGGAATTTTACAAAGTCTTATGACGTCAAGATACACACCAGTATTAATAGTATTGTTGTTAAGGGTTGCCAAATTGGTACCAACTCACCAGAAGCCTGTATTCAAGGCTGTCCATCTTTGCAAGAGGAGCTAGTCTCACCTTTCTCCAATGGAGCAGTTAGTGGACTCAAACCACTGACTTTGTGATTAGCAGTCCTGTGATTATACAAAGCCACTGTGTCCCCAGTAACAGCATTAAATGATACAAACCAGCTACATGAACTGACACAAATGAGCAGAAAAATGAAGAATAAACAAGTTCTGAGAATTTTCAGTCCCTTTCAAAATATGCAATATTTAATAATACTTAGCCAATTTGGCAAGCTCATACATACTATTCTAGAAACATCATTACAACAATTTGGAGTCTCCATCCCCACCAGGAGATACACATCAAAAAGTCATCTAACAACACTGTCAATTACCTGTGTGCACACAGAAGACAATGCAGTCCAATAATAACTGGACTACAGGGTCAGTTTGAACCTACGACTGGTGGTTCAAATTCATGAGCCGCTCCTTGGAAATCCTATAGAGAGTCGCTATGAGTCAGAACTGACTCGATGGCACTAAACAATATCAAAAGTGGGCAAAATGAAGACAAATATTTCCCAGAACAACTTTAAGTAGACTGGCATTACAACGACCACATTTTTGTAATATTACATCAAAGACAAAGTTTAATTGTAACATTAATAATATGCAAAGCCCCACCACCAACCTCCCTTGGGAATTATGAAGGCAAATGATAAATGGTCACCTTAAATCTGAGTTACTTTTCAAACGCAGGGCTTGACACATTAGAGGTGAGCTAAATCAATATAGGGGTATTAATGAGCATGTTCAAGTAAAATAACCAATTTGGTTAGTGGTGTGCCATCCAGTTAGTTTCAACTTACAGTGACCCTGTATAGGATTTCCGAGATTGTGTATCTTTAAAGGAGCAGAAAGCCTCATTTTCCTCCCACAGGGCAGCTGATAAGACTAGAACTGTTGAATTTGTAGTTAGCAGCCCACTCTGCTACTAGGGCTCCTTAAAATAACAAACAGACTACCATCAAAGTATATTGCATGCAGTAAATGTTTAAGATCTAGTTCACGAATCTTCTGTTTCTGTTGTGTATGGGGAGCAGAGATGATAATCAAGTATATTTTTCTTAGTTGGATCCTGTGCAAAATGGTTTAAAAGCTCCTGCCTCAAGCAATGCCTGTGCAAAATACTGCATGATTATCTGGTGCTTAAGATAAAGGGGCATCACTCATCTCTCTGTATGTTGTACTATGGTGACTTGCATGTTGCTGTGATGCTGGAAACTATGCCACCAGTATTTTAAATACCAGCAAATTCACCCATGGTGGACAAGTTTCAGCAGAGCTTCCTGGCTATGACAAACTAGATTGAATGAGAGACTGACTATTTTTGAATATTTAGCCACTGGAAACCTTAAGAATAGCAGTGGAACATTGTCAGATATAGTGCTGGAAAATGAATCCCTCAGATTAGAAAGCATTCAAAATAATCCGGGGGAAGAGCTACCTCCTCAAATTAGAGTTGACAATAATGATTTGAACTGAGTAAAACTTTTGGGACCTTCACTGGCTAATGGGACACAACTCAATATGAGGATAACCAGCTTTTGTTAAGTTCCGTCGAGTCGCTTCTGACTCATAGCGACGCAGTATAGGGGTTCCTAGAAGCGCCTGGTGAGCCTGAACCATCAACCATGTGATACAAACTGACCGTGAAGTCTAGCACATTAACCCACAGTGCCACATTAGGACTCCAGAAACAGCTAAGTGGTTGTTGTTGTGGTTCAGTGCCATTGAGTCGGTCCCGACCCATAGCGACCCAGTATAGGGTTTCCGAGGAGCAGCTGGTGAGCTTGAACCACTGACCTTGCAGTTCAAGCGGCTTTGCAGCCTGGCGCAATAACCCACAGCATCACACCAGGACTCCAGAAACAACCATACCCATTCATTAATAATCAAAATGTGGAATGTATGAAGTACGAATCTAGGAAAACTGGAGGTTGTCAAAAATGAAATGGAACACATAAAGATTGGTATCATAAGCACTGAGCTTCAGTGGACTGGGACTGGCCATTTTGAATCTGACAATCATATGGTTTACTATACTAGGAACAAAGTCGAGAAGAATTGTGTCACATTTATTATCAGAAACATTTCAAGATCTATCTTGAAGTACAATGCTGTCTGTGACACGGTAAAAACCATATGTCTGTAAGGAAAATCAGTTAATACCACTATTACTCACATTTACTCAAATACCACTAAAGCCAGTGTTGATAAACTTAAGAATTTTACCAATAAGCACTCCTGGTGTGATGATGTACAATCAGCCCTCGACTGTGAACCACAAGGTTGGCAGTTCAAACCCACCAGTCACTCCTCAGGGTCACTATGAGTCAGAGCTGACTTGGTGGCACTTAACGCCACCATCACTACCAATAAGCACTGGACTGCAGGGTCAGTTTGAACCTAAGACTGGTGGTTCAAACTCATGAGACACTCCTTGGAAACCCTATAGAGAGTCGTATGAGTCAGAACTAACTTGACAGCACTTAACCATAACAAAAATGGGCAAAATGGATTTCTGGTTTGATGCTGTAGGATCAGCAATGGATGGCGAAGCTCAAGGTCAGCAGTGCAAACCCACTAGCTGCTCCCTGGAAACCCTACACAGGATAGCTGTAAGTCAGAACCAACTTGATGGCGCTTAGCAACATGGGCAAAACACTGAATGATGCAGAAAGCATCAAACGAAGATGGAAGGAATACTCAGAATCACTGTACCAAACGGAAATGTCCAATGTTCAGTCATTTCAAGAGGCAGCATATGCTCAAGAACCGATGGTACTGAAGGAAGAATTTCAAACTGCACTGAGAGCTCTGGCGAAACCCAGGCTCCAGGAATTGATGGAATGCAAACAGAAATCTTTCAACAAAATGACACAGTACTAAACATACTGTAATGAGAAAGTACTCATCTATGCCAAGAAATTTAGAAAACTGTTACCTGGCCAATGGACTGGAAGAGATCCGTATCTGTGCCCATTCCAAAGAGAAGTGACAAGAAAATGCAGAAATTATCTAATATTAGTATTAGTATCACATGCAAGTAAAATTTTGCTAAAGTTAATTCAAAAATGGTTGCAGCAGTACATCAAAAGGAAACTGCTAAAAATCAAGCTGGATTAAGAAGAGGGCATAGAACAAAGTATATCATTGCTGATGCCAGATGGGTTTTGGTTGAAAGCAGAAAATACCAGAGAGATGCTTTGCTGTTGTTAAGTGCTGTCGAGTCGATTCCGACCCATAGAGACACTTTATAGGGTTTCCAAGAAGAAGCTGGTGAGCTTGAACCGCCGACCTTGCAGTTCAAACACCTTTGCAATCTGGCGCATTAACCCACAGCACCACACCAGGACTCCTTACTTGGGCTTTATTGACTATATTCAAGTGTTTGTGTGGATCGTGACAAGCTATTAATAATACTGTGAATAATGGGTATTCCAAAACACTTAATTGTGCTCATGAGGAACCTGTACATAGAACAAGAGGCAGTCATTAGAACAGAACAAGGGAATACTGAGTGGTTTAGGATGAGGAAAGGTGTGAGTCAGGGTTATATCCTTTCACCATATTCACACAATCTGTATGCTGAACAAATAATCCAAACAACTGGATCTATGAAGGAGAATGTGGCATCAGAATTGAAGACTCCTTAACAACGATATTCAAATGAAACTACCTTGCTTGCTGAAAGTGAAGATGACTTAAATTACTTACGGATGAAGATCAAAGACCACAGCCTTCAGTGTGGATTGCAATTCAGTGTAAAGAGAACAAAAATCCTCACCACTGGACCATTGGATAATATCATGGTCAGTGAAAAGAAAACTGAAGTTGTTCCAGGATTTCATTTTGCTTCGATCTACAATGAACTCTCATGGAAGCAGCCAGTCAACATATCAGAGACTACACTGCATTAGGCCAATCTACTGCAAAACACCTTTTTAAAGTGTAAAAGAGGAAAGATAACAGTTTGAGGGCAAAAGTGTTCCTGACACAAGTCATAGTATCTTCAATTGGCTCATGTGCATGTGAAAGCTGGACAGTGAATAGGAAGACCAGACTGTACAAGAATTGGTGTATTCAAATTACAGTATTGGAGAAGAATGTTAGAAGTATCATGGAGTGCCAGAAGAACAAACAATTCTGTGTTGGAGGAGATGCAACCGGAATTCTCCTTAGAGGGCAGGAAAGAGAGATACACTGTCAGGAGTGACCTGCTCATGGAGAAGGGCATCAGGATTGGCAAAGTGGAGACTCAGTGAAAAAGAACAAGACCCCAGTGAGGATTGATACCGTGGCAGCAGAAATGGGCTCAAATGTAGCAATTGTGAGTGTGGTATAGGACAGGTCTGTGTTTCATTCTGTTGTGTAGACTCAACAGCACCTAACAACAACAAGATGTTAGGCTCAAGTAATAAACTGGGACTAATACTTAGGGATGGAGTCCTGGTGTGGCGCTGTGGGTCAATGCGCAAGACAGCAAAGTCGTTTGAACTGCAAGGTTAGTGGTTCAAGCTCACCAGCTACTCCTTGGAAATCCTATACTGGGTCCCTATGGGTCGGAACCAACTCGACAGCACTTAACAACAATAATGCTTAGGGATGTCACAAATAACCGAAGGACTGGGGCATGCTCCATTAGAGTTCCAGTCTTCTGTTTTTGCTTAGGCTCAACTGTGCTAGGGCCTGTACAAATGAGATAGAAAATAGTCTTACCCTAAGACAGGGCATATAACATATAACAGAACATATAATGAAATCATACAGTAACTTTTTTCAACTTTATATTATGAATTGAGTGAAGGTTTACAGAGCAGATCATCAGTTTCACATTGGACAAATCACACACTTCATTTCATCTCAATGATTATAATTCCCTCAGTGTAACAGCTCTTATCCCACTTCCTCCTGTGGTTCTTGTCTCCACGCCTCCCTTCCTTTCCAGCCATTCAGAATTTTACCCTTAGGTAAAGGCTGCCATTCTGCGGTGTGCATATCTCACGAGTGTTGTAGTCCTCCCTATACACCTACCTACTGCTCATCTAAAAACTGAGCCACAGGGATTAGTTCAGTCCCAGACCCCAAGGGGAACTAGGGTCGTAGTCTCAGGTTTCAGCAGTCTCTATCTGAAAAGTAAGTCCTATCTTTTTTTTAAGTTTTGAGTGTCATTCTACACTTTCCCCCACTCTTTCCATGACGTTCTAATTTGAGCCCTTTCACAGCAGTTGGTAGTGGTAGCTAGTTATCATCTAGCTCTCTGGTCCCAGGGTCATGGAGACTGATCTTCACATAGTACATTAGAATCCATTGGACTAGTTGTTCCCAAGTTTCTTCAATTGTCATCACTCTTCTTTCCTCCAGACACAGAGAGACCAAGAGTTGCACATTAGATGGCCACTCATGAGATTTTAAGATCCCAGTCGCTACTCACCAAAGTAGGACCTACAACATTGTCTTTGTGGACTACATTATGCCAAAAGACTATGGTGTCCCCCGACTATGAGCCTGAGCCCCAGACCCAGCAACTCATTCCCTCAAAGTGTTTGGCAATGTCTGTTTTCATAACTTTGTTCCCAGCATACAGTATTTCAATAATCATGGGAAGATGGGGAGCTGCAACAGAGGAAGCCAGCGTATTATCACTCTGATAGAACATTTTGTCCATTTTTTTAACAGTGTCTGTAAACTTGGCAAATCTAAAATACAGAATGGAAATGAATTTTTTTAACCAATTGTAATAAGGATCAATCTGTTAGAATGACGTTTTCCCCCACAGAATTCTCCCCATCCCCCAGTTATCTTACAGTGCTAAGGAGATGGTACCTGTGATTCATTCATTTTCTAGCATCACTGTATCATATAGTAACACTGACAAGTTTCAGGGAAAAACCATATCTGTGCCATTTTAAAAGGTGAAAAGTCAGTAAATCAAAAAGGTTAACAAAAGTTATGCAGATGTGAAGTCATCTAAGAAGAAGATGTCTTTGCAAGGGGCCCTCCAAGGCACATCAATTATTCTCTATTTGCTTAGGTCAACAGACGAGGAGGTGATTTGGGAACAGGAAGAGGAAATACAGTAGAGTGTAGCTAATTGCCTTCATGAACAACTACCTCCTTTGCCATGAGACCAGAAAAAATAGATGGTGCCAAGTTGCTATTATTGAACATTCTGATCAATGATTCCACACTATTTCCAAATGGGGAAAAATAAGGAACAGAATTCCAAATTTTCATGGGCACCAGACTTTCTGGAGTCATGGAGGCTGGATAAAGCCCTGAAATGACTGCTCTGAGTTAATATTGAAACCTTAAACTGAAAAGATCCCCTGAAGTCATGTTAAAACCAAAGAGTAGTTTAGCTTAACTAGTAGACAATGTCTGCTATGAGAGTACTGTGCTCTTTTATGTTGTTGTTGTTAAGTTCTGTCGAGTCTGTTCTGACCCATAACGACCCTGTACAGGTTTTCCGAGGAGACGCTGGTGAGCGTGAACTGCCGACTTTGCAGTTCAAACAGCTTTGCAGTCTGGCGCATTAACCCACAGTGCCACACAAGAACTATGTATACAAGATCAAATTAGCCACAACAGCTTGAAACATTAGATAGGAACCTAGAGTCAGCAAGTTTCCACTAATAGGGAAGAAACCACTCAGTAAAGGAGGCCAAGAGTGGCTGCATACCTCAAAGGTGGTAATCAAAGGCTGCCACTAAATTGCACATGCAGATACTGATGCCTGTATGTTCTGCGGTGTAGTCTCAACATTAAAAAAAAAACAAAAGGTAGGGGAAGTCTTTGTTCTAGACAAATCAAATCTCTCTCTCTCTCACACACACACACACACACACACACCATCATCATCACCATCATCATCTCCAAATCCAAACCAGGCAAAACACCAACGACATGACTTCTCTTTGTAAAGAAGTTTCATTAAAATGCAGACCAAATACAATCAACATGCAAATCTATGAAATGTGTGAAGATAACATACTTTTATGTTAACTATATCCCCTCACAATGAACGCCAGGAAAGGTAAAGCAGAAAGTAGTGTAAAGAGGAAAAGTTAAGTAACAACAACCCCATTCTACATGGTATTTGATTTTTTTTTTTTAAGTCACCAAGACCGTAAGTCATTTCTCTTTCAACTAAGGTTTGGATCACAAGTTTTTAAGACAAGTTGAATCAGGTGCTACCTATCAAACATATTTAGAAATTAAAAAGAAAAAAATTTTTAAAACTAGCAAAATTGTGACAGAGTAAATCCTGGTTAAAAAAAAATTGGTTTGAAAATAGTAATTTCGTTTGCTAAAAAAAAAAAAAAAATCTTGCTTTCTTCTTGCTGAGGCTCAATCTGTTACTTAGAAAAAATACCTAATGAAATTGAGTAAACAAGATTAAAACAGCGTTCAGAATCTATATTGATTTCAAGTATTTCTTACAGGAATTCAAAAAACAGAAAAGAATTAGCAAAGGAAAGAAGTCCATCAATCTTGTTTTTTAATTTGTTTTCTTTATACATTTTTATACTGGCTCCCCTCACTGAAGCCTCACTGGAAAGTGGACTGAAACAGCTCATTAACATCCTCACTGAAGGGTAAGACTGAGTGGTCTATGATGAACACTTTCTGCATTGTAAAATCAATGCACTACAGAACAATATGGAGATAATCTATTTACCTAGTGTCCTGGTTACACGGTCCCTCAAAAATTAACAAACTTAGTGAAAACAACACTTCCTCCAGAATCAGACAGATGTGGTCCCAAACTCCAACTCCACAACGTTCTACTTAAGTAATGTTGAGCAAGTTCTGTTAAGTCCTTTTAAATCCTACACCTCAGCTTCTGCAACTGCAAAGGTTAAAGTGAACACATCTACTTCACAGGGTTGGGAAAGAATTAAATGACCTAAACTGTGTAAAAGAGTCCTGGTGTGGCGCTGTGGACTAATATGTCAGCCTGCAATGTTGTTTGAACTGCAAGATCGGTGGTTCAAGCTCGCCAGCTGCTCCTTGGAAACCCTATACATGGTCGCTATGGGTCGGAATCGACTAGACAACACTTAACAACAACAATGTGTGTAAGAAGATAGTGCAGTTCCTGGAACATAATAACCAAACCTAAAAACACTGCCATCAAGTTGATTCTGACTCCTTTGACCCTAAAGGGTCAGAGGAGGACTGCCCCATGGAGTGCTAAAGCTGTGATCTTTATGGAAGCAGACTGTAACTAACAGCTTACTCCGGCTGAACAGCCGTTCCATTCAAACTGTTGACATTTCAGTTCACAATCAAGAACTTTAACCACTGTGCCACCCAGGCTTCCTACATACAAGGGGCTTCAAAAAGCTTGTGGAAAAATTCAGTTGAAAGACACTGAAATTTAAAAAAAAACAGTCTGATGCCCCATCATATATATTTATCACACTCACAAATAAGATGAATTTGAAAGTATACCTGTTTAGACAGGTAAAAGAAATTAAACATATGTAACATATTCCATTAGGGTTTGGTTTGTTTTTTTGTCTTTTAAGCTGTACATGTTTAGACTGTTTCTCAGTCTACTTTCTCTCAGTACACAGAGGAAAGGTTAGGAATGATAAGCATTATCAGTTAAGTGGTCCCCTAACAGGAAGGAGAGAGTGGGGTAACCTTCCTTTCTTCATAAACTTCAAACAGAATAAAAAAATTTTAAGTAGTAAGATCCTGACTAATTTGTACTTCCTTTAATGTATTTCGGGATAGTTTCCAAATTATCTGTATTGTACAAGTGCTTAAGACTTCTTGATAAAGTTTATTTTTTCACTTTTTAAAAAGTTAGTTGTGTATCTTGATGCATTTAGTTTTGTAATACTACTGGCATGGGCCAGAAAGCAACCATTTAATTTCCTGAGGGGAGTGAAAAAACATTAAATGAATCACTTTTAAGATTAAGAAATAGCAACAACTGTTAGAGATTAGGAGTAGATACAAACTTTCTTAAACTCATATATGTTGCCAAAACCTAAAGCAAACATGATACACAATGGTGACAGTTCAGAAGTGTTCCAACTGAAGGAAAGAACCAGAGAAGGCTGCCCTTTATCACTGCCTCTATTCAATATGGCAAAACTTAATGTGTTAAGGAAAATAAAGCAAAGGAAAGGAAGCAACCTTTCTTGTAAACAGAAAACATGGCTGCTACATGGAAAATGCAAAAGTATCTACAAAGACTGTAAGAGGTCATTAAGATAACTGGATCAAATGTGTTTCACTGATAACTAAGATTTAAAAATAAATAAAACTATGTATTATCATATCAACAAAGCTATAAAGCTAAGATCGTATTATTGTTAAGTGCCATAGAGTCTAATTCAACTCGTAGCGACCCTGTGTAGAGTTTCCAAGGAGCAGCTGTTGCGTTTCAATCACCGACCTTGTAGTTCAAACCAGCCTTGCGGTCTAGGGCTTTATCCACAGTACCACACCAGGCCTCCATGAAGCATTTTAGCACAAATAAAACATGCTTAAGTCCCAATGTAAACCCACTGCTGCTACCACTGTGTGGATCCATCTTGTTGGGGGCCTTCCTTTCCTTGCTGGCCCTCCACTTTACCAAGCACGATATCCTTCTCCAGGGACTGGTACCTCCTGACAACATGTTTAAAGTAGAAGATATGAAGTCTTATCAATCCTGACTTCTATGGAGCACTCTGGCTGTACTTCTCCAACATAAATTTGTTTTTCTGCAGCCCATGGTACTTTCACCATTCTTTCCCAGCACCATAATTCAAATGCATCAGTTCGTCTCCAGTTTTCCTTATTCACCATCCAACTTTCACTTGCATATGAGGTTATTGCAAATACCATGGTTTTGATCAGGGACACCTTAGTCCTCAAATTAACATCTTTAACTCTTTAAAGCTTTACAAGTGTTTTGTAGCAGATTGCCTAATGCAATCCTTCATTTGATTTCTTTTCACTGTGGACTGAATCCAAACAAAATGAAGCTTTAAAATTTTATAGTGATCCAAGTTATCTATCGGCCCTTCTACTGTTATCAGGCCTACTCCTTGAAGAAGTTCTTCTTTCATATTCTGTAATCCCTTATTTTCAAGTTTAGTACTTATATTCACTTGGACTTTATTTTATTGTGAAATAGATACTTTCTATATGTTTAACCAGTTGGTCCAGTATTATTATTTATATCATTCATCAGTTTCCCACTGACTTATGATATATGGATCTATTTCTGGGACATTTACTTATTTTTAGTCACATCAATTTCTACAGCTATATAATCTTAATCTCCAAGAAGACTAGCCTCCCGATTTGTTATTTTTACACGTGAATATCAGGAGCAGTTTGCCAAATAAACCACATATGAAGGGGCTTCAAAATTTATGGAAAAATGCAGTTAAAAGACAATGGAATTTTTTCCATAACTTTTTGAGGCCCCTGTGTATACATACATGTTGTTGTTAAGTGCCATCAAGTCGGTTCCAACCCATAGCGACCCTGTATAGGGTTTCTGAGGAGCAGCTGGTGAGCTTGCAGTTCAGACAACTTTGCAGTCTGGTGCATTAACCCACAGCGCCACATACATACATACAGATAAATGTAAGGGGAAAAAAGCAAAGCATAATTTAAGGATTTTATATGATTTACATCAAATTTATAAATTTTGGAAGAGAATTATTCATGATACTGAATTTTCCTATCTATGATCTTAACATGTTTTCCCATTTTATACACACTTCAGACATATCAGTAGGGACCAATCTTTGCATAAGGACATCATTCTTGGTAAAGTGGAGGGTCAGTTAAAAAAAAAAAAAAAGGAGGGGAAGACCTCCAAGAAGATGGACTGGCACAGTGGCAGCAGCAATGGGCTCAAGCACAGCAATGATTGTGAGGTTGGCACAGGACTGGGCAGTGTTTCATTCTGTTGTGCATAGGGTTGCTATGAAGCAGTACCGACTTGATGGCACCTAACAACACATACTTCAGTTTTTCAGCATTTGCTTTTTTCTTTAAGTATGTTACTGTATTTTTGGTGAAATTTTACAAAGCAAATTAGGTTCACATTTAACAATTTCTGTACATATTGTTTGGACTTCTGGGGTGGCACTGTGGATCAGTACTGGAAAGCAAACCACAAGGTCAGCAGTCCAAATCCACCAGCTGCTCCTTGGAAAGCTATACAGGGTCACTATGAGTTGGAGCCAACTCAACGGCACTTAACAACATACACATTTGTTCACTGACATTGGTTACATTTTCCACATTGTGTCAATATTTTTATTTCTATTCTGGTTGTTCCATTTCAATTACTCTAGCTTCCCTAACTCCCCGATCTTCTCATATTTGCTTTAGAGTAAATGTTGACCACTTAGTGTCCTAAAGATGATTTTCTTTAAAGAAGCATAGTTCCCGTGAGTAATATTGTTTATTTTATAAGCCAATCTGTTATTTCATTGAAAGGTAACCTCCATGAATGTTTATAACCATATAAAGTTTAAAGGGTATTTACAGGTGACAGTCTCAGGGGTTCCTTTAGTCTCTATCAGTCCAATAAATCTGACCCTTTTTTTTTTTTTTAATAATATGAGTTTTATTCTACAATTTTTGTGCATTATATCCAGGACTGTCTATTGTGTGTCTGGTTAGAACAATCAGTAGTGGTAGCTTGGGACCATCTAGTTCTGGCCTCAGGATAAATGAGACTGTGTTCTGTGTATGCAATTTTTCTTGGACACTCCGGTTTTCTTTATATCTCTCCATTTTCTTCTTTCTCTTTTGTTCCAGATGTGTAAAGAACAGTATTATATCTTAGATGGCCACTTAACAGCATTTAAGACTCCAGATGCTACTTACTAAACTAGGACTTAAAATAAACTTTATAAACTAAATTGTACCAACTGACTGAATTGCCCCATGACTATAATCAAAAGTCTTCAAAGCCCATTAAACCAATTCTGTGAGGTGTGTGGTTATGTCTGGGAATGATCTTTGACTATGCTCCATATATATATATATACATACCAACATGTTTGTGCAATTCTCCGAGTCAAGCTCTCTAAATTCTAAAATGTTTCATGACACTCCTCCCACTTAAAACCTTCAGTGAACATGAAGCCTCCAAGCTGCATGTATATACTTATCTAGAGACACACATGTATTTCTTCTTATACACATAGAGCAGCATTTGCATCGTCACAGTAAGGGCTCTTTCTTCCCCGCTTCTAGCCATGTTGAAGGGAAGGAAACTACAGGGCTATCCTACCCTAAAAGTCACAATAGCAAAACACTGTGGGAACTAGAAAATCAGATAACAAAATGGTGTTTCTCAGTCAGTCTTTTTAATCTATTCTAGGGACTCTGTGACACAAAACAGTATGGCATTTGAAGATTTACTAACAGATTTTTATCAAAATCACTACAAAAATACAACCCTTGTTTTTATTAAATTAAGTCACAGAAACTACCTCCAATCATGGCTATTACTAAATAGAGAAGAAAAGGCATCGACATTGACTCTCAATGCCAAATTCTAAGTGTGCATAATTATGAGACCACATTTTCTTGACATGAATGCATACTCCTCTTGCTGTCAATTCACATTGATCATTTTCCCTGTTCACACTCATATTCAAGACATTTCTTTTAAGAAGTCTTCTGTTGGAGTAATCAGACTTCATTCTACTCAATGTCTGTGGTAATAAGATTTTAACTGAAGCTGTGTGTGGTGACAACATGTGGCTTATGGAAGATGCTCTTTATCTTCATATATGTGATGTGCAAGAACTCTACTCATAGTTCAGAGCTTCTCAAAAGTTTCCACCCAACAATGTGCTCTTTTCATTGGAGAATCTACCACAAAATTAAAATTTGGTCTTCTATACCTTTAAATGTCGTTGGAAATGCTAAGATTCAGCAAAATACATTTGTTTTAAAAATGCCTTAATCACGTCATTTGTCCCAAATCTTCAAGTAAAACTGATGCTGCCATATTTACCCTACACACCAAAGGCACCTGCTCAATGAAGTTACCTGAAAGCCTGCCACTGCTCTGTATGTATGTGGCTCACAGTGCAGACCTAGCTCTGACCCTCCAGTTCTCTCACATACCATATCTCCTGCCCAATTCAAGAAATATTTATAATGAAGCAACTACGCAGTGGTAACTGACGGGGAATATAAAGATTAATTATGCCGCAATCTCTGTTCCATGGCACTTGCCTCAGTGCTAAGAACTTATTATGTGTGCAATGAATTGACCAGTTTTCCTCAATTACCTGCTAAATTGTAGGAGGAAAATGGGCTTTCTCTGGACTGAATTGTCTCTGGACCGAGTTTCCATAACAGTGAGCACAAAGAACAGTAGCCATGTGTGGAACTTTGGAACAGAAGTCACTATAAATCACAATTAACACTCTATAAACCAAAAGGTCTTTTAGATGAAGAAGAAAAAAGAGAAGTATGATAGAAATTGCTCTTTGATTGAAGCAGATAGATAGAGAGTCCTTACAGTACACATGAGCCTGGCATATCAGGGATGGCTCTCCACAGTAACAGGAATAAGGAAATGCTGTCCCAACACCTAGAAACACAACCCATGCAACAGAAAAACAGAGATTCATCATTACAGATTTCAATGATTTATCCACCAGACCAGCTGATTTCAGTTTTGAGCAATGAGTCTCTGTAGTCATAGTAAACAGCACTGTGATTCCTTGGAAAGGAAGACTATGAAAAGCAAGAAGAATGCATGTTACTTTCTGGCAGGTCTTTTTTGTACACTGCAACATCAATTTTGTCATAAATCCAGCACTTGATCTCTGGGTACAACCACAAGGGACACTAAGTCCGTATCAGCAAGCTTGCTTTCCTTAGTACTGGTCTTATCGTCAGGTTATGTTACCACAGAAACCGATCTACTTCCAAGGGAATCGGATAAAATGGGCATTATAGGAAAAGCTGATTTTCTCCATCCTGCATGTGTCATCTCAGGCCTTCATCATTTCTGGATTACTGAGAAAGCCTTTGTCTTAATTATCTCGTGCTGCTATAACAGAAATATTGCAAGTAAATGGCTTTAACAAACAGAAATTTATTGTTAAACAATTCAGCAAACTGGAAGTCTGGATCCAGGGCTCCAACTCTAGTAGAAGGCTCTCTCAGTCAGCCCTGGGGGAAGGTCCTCGTCTCCTTCCAACTTCTGAGAACCCAGAATTCCTTGGCGAGTTCCATGTATCTTGGCATTAATCCTCCCTTGGACTGTGTAGGAGGTTTTCAGCACCAGGACTCCAGTCCAAAAGACAGTCTCTACTCCCGAGTCTTCTTTCTTGGTGGGAGTCAGCACTACTCTCTGCTCATTTCTCTCTCCTTTTAGCTCAAGGAAATGCCCCTTCCACAGGATCAGGGCTGTGACCTGAGTAAGGTGCTGGTCTAACAAAGGGTGAAGCATCCCACCTTAATCCTGTCTCATTAATACATCTGTGGTTGTTTAGTGCTTAGTGCTACTGAGTAGGTTCCAACTCAGAGTGACCCTGTACAGGGTTTCTGAGACTATAAATCTTTACAGGAGCAGAAAGCCTCATCTTTCTCCCAAGAATGGCTGGCAGGTTCAAACTGCAGCCCTTGTGTGCTTAGTAGTCTAGTGCTTATCCATCAGAGCTACCACACTCCTCAGTGACACAGAGGTCAGGATTTACAACACATCACAAATGGGGGATTACATCCGACCATATTAAGGTGGTGATTAGATCATTTCATAACTACCAGATACATCACCACATAGCTGCCAAACCACTGCGCATCATGGCCAGCTCCACTGACACATATTTTGGGAGGCCACAGTCAGTCTATGACAGCTTCCTCCTGGTCTCCTTTCCTAAACTCTCTACCCCCTATGGTCACAATGCCTTCAGGATAAAACGCAAACTCTCTGGCACAGCACAGGAAGGCTCTTTATGACCTAATCCTTGCATCGTGCTTTTTTCTTTTAGCTTTTCATTTTTTAATAATATCCAACTTACATAAATGTGGCAAGAATAGTAAAAAGAATATCTGAGCTTCTTCATCCAAATTCATCATTTACTAACTCTAGGATACAGCCTCAGTGAGAGCAGGAACTTTATATTTTATTCATAATGCCTGGTGTATCGTTGATATTCAATACGTTTATGGGACAAATTAATCTGCAGATGAATGAAGAATTAATGAACAGTCTAACTTGTAATAAGCA
Organism: Chrysochloris asiatica; assembly: GCF_000296735.1. Lineage (NCBI taxonomy): Eukaryota > Metazoa > Chordata > Mammalia > Afrosoricida > Chrysochloridae > Chrysochloris > Chrysochloris asiatica. Next base: position 46,100,966 of record NW_006408522.1, read on the forward strand.
GAGTGGATTGAATACAGATGTTACCTCTGCTCCTTTCTCAAATCTTGCCAATTTTAAAGATTCTTTTTTAATCCTTAAGAACCAACAGAATCAGAGAGAAACTATGGCAGCCAAATTTTGGAAGGCAGCTAACCTAACAGCCTTAAGTAACTAATGCAAAGCTGAACAGGACAGCCAAGAAGGTAGGTTTGGGAATCGGTGTTTCTGAATGTGTGGGCACAAGTAGGGCTGGAAAGAGAAAGGCTGGCTGAAAATCTTAGCCCACTTAGATCCCCAGATGCCTTGTCAAAACAACACAACAACATTACTACTGTCTCTCCTGGCAACAAAAAAACTTCTCTAGAGATAGCCAGCAAGCAATTACTAAGCTCGGTTCCAGGTGCCCAGAAATCTTGTGAGAAACAAAAGCAAAGTTCTGCCTTCATGGAACTTACACTGTAGTGGAAATAAGGAAATAAATCTAAGATTGATCAGATTGCACAGTGGAGGCAGGGGAACTGGGCGGCGGAGGAGTGCGCAGCAGGACTTGCTATCAAAGCAGAGTCCCCGAAGGAGTGAAAAGTGAGCCCTGCATGCCAGCACCCTGACTACACTTCATAGACTGCTTCACCCTTTACCCTACCCTGTCCTGCCCCCCCCAGCTATCTCCTTGCTCACCTGCCTCCACCTTAAGGTCTCTGTACCTGCCACCCTCTGTCTGGAATGCTCCTTTTGGAGCTAACTGCATTAGCTGCACACTAGAAGCACCTGGAGAATTTTAATAGTTTTCTATTTGAATTTTGATTGGCATGGGGTATGGCTCATTAAAAGGATTTTCAAAATCTCTCCAAGAGGTTGTAATGGGCAGACATGGTCATGGAATTAGAGGGATGTTAGACTCAAGGACTCCCAGGCATTGCTGGGGACGAGGTACAGGGAACTCCACTGAAAACAAGAAGATTAAAAAGAGAAAGAAATAAAACCTCAAGAACAAGGCTCCCAGCCTCTTAACCTAGAGAAAGAAAGGCCAGCTTAACTTGCACTGACTGTTTCAGGAAGGAAATGAGGACTGATGAGAGCTTGTGAGGGACAAAAAGAAGGTGATGAGGAGAAAAGCATATGAAACCACTGATGAAAGGGCACAGAGCCCAGAAACAGCAAGGTGTGTTTATTGCTGTTGTTAACAACACCAACAACTAGGAGTTAACTTAGACCAAGCCAAGCAAACACATACGGTGTAAGATGGAAATGATGGACAGTCCTTAAGTTCTAGGACCACATCGACTGGCACAGTATCACACATAGGAAGACGAGAGAATCATCTTTTAGGTGAAATTATTTAGGAAAGTCCAGGCTAGTACAGGAGGTAAACCTGATAGACTTTAAAGTAAAACTCTATCTCAACTGAGAGCAATGCGTCTATTGCTCCAAGGAATCACTCAACCAATGTGCAACGTAAAGCTCCTAAAATATTTGCCACACATAATTCACCATCTCCATCCAAGTCAGCACAGGTCTAGAGCTCAAAAATCTATTCAATTTTAATAGCAAGATCTCCAAATTGTCCAGGCCTTATGTGGACACAACAGACGTATTTTTCAACCAAATTCTCTGTCTGGCCTTCCTTTAGAAAGAAGAGCCTATACAAAGATGAAGATATAGATAATGTTGCGGATGTTGTTGCTGTTGTCATAGCAAGCCTGTATTGGTTTTGAGAAGCAGCTGGTGGGTTGGTACTGCTGACCTATGGTTAAGCAGTCCAGTGCTTATCCTACAGCGCCACAACCAGGACTCCTTGGCAGCTCAAAAATGAAGGAGGTATTAATGTTATCTTGAATTAGCAAAATAAATCAGTTCTGTTTGCTACATTGGAACAAAACATTCATTCTCGGTTGTAAGAACAGAGGTGGAGGGAGTGGAAACACTCAAATACTGAATATAAATAACACCACCCTGTATCTTAGAACCTATTCTATTAACTGTTAAGAGTTGAGTCCTAAATGTATCCTACTTTAGCTGCCGAGACAGTGCCAAATGCATATCCATAATTAGCAACACCTGGAGCATTTACTACTTGAAGGGAAATAAGGAATTACGTCTCATTCACTGCAATTTCAGTATTTCTTCTAAGTCAGACACCAACACATTCAGTGGGAAAAAAATAGCAATGAATCCATGAAAAGATATCAAACTGCATAAATGATGCGACAATATCAAACTGTTAAAACATGGCTCCCAGATAGGCACACATTGAAAGAAAAAAGAAAAAAATCAACAGAAATTCAACACACATTAGGTTTCTGTATAACACAATTTTACCTAATTTTCTTATGTGGTTGAACTTGATATAGAAATGAAACTACTGTTCAAGTGAGAAAAACAATGCAGACAAGAATTTGTCAGTCAACCAGTGAGTGACTAATATGAGGTGACTTCATAAAGTTCATAGCAAAAGTGCCTTTATCTTGCAAGTCCATTTTCTCATAAACTTTTAAGGCCCCCTAGTCCTGGTGTGGCACTGTGCGTTAATGCGCCAGACCGCAAAGCTGTTTGAACTGTAATGTCGGCAGTTCAAACTTACCAGCTGCTCCTCGGAAACCCTATACAGGGTTGCTATGGGTTGGAACTGACTCGACAGCACTTAACAACGAGTCCTGGTATGGTGCTACAGGATAATGCGCTGGACCCCAACGTCAGTCTGAACTGCAAGGCTAGAACCAACTCAATGGCACATAACAACAACAGTATAGCACTATGTCCCCGTGTGGCACTGCTGGATAAAGTATTGGACTACAAGGTCGGTTTGACCCACAAGATCAGTGGTTCAAATTCACCAGCTGCTCCTGGAAAACTCTGCACAGGGTCGCTAACAACAACAGTATAGCACTGTAGGAAGGCACCTACATATACACAAAATTTCCAAGTATGACAAGACCCTTGTCCTCAAGGACTTTAAAAAAACAACTCAAGAGCACACATACATTCTCTAGTATCTCAACACTTATATTAGAGAGCAAATTTTTTCCATCTACTTCTAAACATACAAACTCAACTCTTCTTGAGGTGAATGAATCCTCAATTATCAATATCAACATCTTCTCAGTCCTTATATTTTTACCTAGAAAAGTCTTTGATAAGTGGCATACGGCTTTCTACCGTTGTGCACTGGAAACAATACTGTATATTGTGGACAGTGCCTAGAGTACAGAATTCAATACAAAATCATAAGCTTGATGTTCGGATATCATAAAAACAAACCCCACTGTCAGTGAGTCAGTTGTGTCAGAGTAGAACTGGGATCCAGAGAGTTTCAATGGCTGCTTTGTCTGAAGCACACTGCCAGCTCTTTCTTCCAAGGTACTTCTATGTGGACTCAAACCTCCAAGATTTTGGCTAGCAGCTGAGTGCTTTAACCATCTGCACTCCTCAGATGGCATACAAGGTGCTAATTATTCAACATCACAATAGCCTTTTTTTTCCCCTAACAGCATCTATGGCTTTGCCTATCAAAACCAACTATGGGATCTGTGCTGTTCAACATTCAACGTATACTACAAGGGAGCTTCAAAAAGTTTATGAAAAACATGAAATTAAAAGATAACATGATGCAGGGGAGGGTACAGTCCCCACTGGATAGTTTTCATCTTGTCTAGACGAGTCTGATGAAAGGAGATGGGGAAAAGATTCTTATGATTCAATAGTGAACAACTGTTATCATAAGGAGCTCTGGTAGTGTAGTGGTTACAAATCGGGCTGTTAATCTCACAGTCAGCAAGTGGAAACTACCAACTGTTCTGCGGGAAAAAGATGAGGCTTTCTGCTCCCGTAAAGATTTACAGCCTCAGAAACCCTGTACGGGGTCACTATGAGTTGGAACAGACTCCACAGCACATAACAACAACCATTGTTACCATGATTAACTGTGTCACAACTGTAAAGGTAACATTGTAATTAAAAAAAAAAAGGATGGGTAATTAATCATACAGTTCAGGAACAGAGGACCCTAGGACCATCAAGGGAGAAGAGCACGAGAGGAATGTGGGAACTTATACAGAGAAGCAGCGACACCAGAGATGGAGACATGGGGAGAGGGAGCAGCTGAGGACTCTGGATTCACAGAAAGAGTGGGACTGAGAGCTGGTGGCCAGGAGGCAGACTTGCAGAATGTGAACTTTGGTTGTTTAAATTATTACATATTCCTGAGTGTTTTTGTGTGCACGCACTCCCCCCAAAAGCAGGGGAAATGGAAGCAAATACTGTTGAATAATGATGCACGGAGGAGATTGTCATCATTGCAATGAAACGATGGTGTAAATCCAAAAATTAAAAAGATTAAGCTAGAAAATTAATTTGCTATTTTAAATCCCTGGAAAAAATATAGATATTATCCCAACATCCATCCTTAATGAATATCTTATTATTTTTTTTATAGTGAGTGACACCATTATTAATTACTCTTCAAGCTTATGTCATAGTTTTATCAACTGAAGTCAATTTAATATAATTGGTGAAATACCGCAGCAAATACTTAAATGTTGTTAACTGCTGTCGAGTCGCTTCCGACTCACAGCAACCATGTGTAGAGTTTCAGAGGAGTAGCTGGTGAGCTTGGTGAGCTTGAATTCCCAACCTTGAGGCTCAACCCAACCTTGCAGATTAGCACATTAACCCGCAGCACCACACCAGGACTTCAAATACTTGTATAGCAGTGTTTTAGTTGATACCAGATATGGTTAATCAAGATTACAAAATAGCATTACATGCAAATATTACATAGGTTCATAAAGTTCAGCTTGGATGTTTATCATTTTGCATTTTACATTTTGGTCCTGTATTTCAGTTGACAAATTTTTGTTTGGGGTCATGGTTTTCTCCATACTTAAAAAAATAAACAAATTAAGAAGAACAACAAGAACAAAAAACTAAGTATTGTCAGATTCAATGCCTTTACTTCAGGTAACGATACTCTCTCTTCAATATGTTTCTTTGATAGTGCTGGTAAATATAATGTAGGATTTCTCCACAAACTTTTTGAAGTCTCCTTGTATACCTGTATGCATGTTTGTCACACTAACTCAGAGACCTTTTAATTAAGTTTGGGCAAAGGTTTAATTTTTTTGTTTAATTTAGTTACTAATTAAATTGTGAGTGAGAAGGAAAAAAGTAAATCAAGCTAGCTTCCCTTTAAAATGTAAGTATATTCTTTATTAGGACTCTTAAATGGAGAAGAATCTCACTAAGTATTTGGCACCCTGTTTGCTCCTAACACTGACCTACCTTTTCCCTTCAGTACTACATTCTCCATGGAAAACTTTAGTTTTAAAGAGCTTCACGAATTTTAGAACTAGGAGAGTCATGAGTAATAAACCAAAAATTATTTAAAAAAAAAAAAAAAGTGTGGCAAGAAATAGTAAAAAGTAATTAAATATAAAATCACCACTACAGATATCATGTAACAGATATAATGCAACAGTAGTTCATTCTTTCCAAATACATAACAGTTCAAATACACCAGATGCTCCTCGGGAGAAGATGAGGCTTTCTGCTCCTGTGAAGAGTTGTAGCCTCAGAAGCCCTGCACAGGGTCTCTGTAAGTGAGAACTGACTCAACAGCATACAGCAGCAGCAGCAGCAGCATTTTTTTGTAAGGCACAGAGGGTTAAGCACTGGGCTAACCAAAAGGTCCATGTTCAAACCCACCAGCCACTCCATGGGAGAAACATGAGGCAATCTGCTTCCGTCAAGATGCACACAGCCTTGGAAACCCAATGGGGTCACTATGAGTCACTCCACTCAACGGCAGTGGGCTTTTTCTCTTGTAAGCAAAGGGAAATAGAGAGGAGACAAGCATTCACTGATGTAATAACATAGCTTACCATCAGAGAAGCTAAGAATGATAGTAACACCCAAACTTGCAGATAGTACCCATTTAACCTAGCCTCGATGACTTTGGCATGATATGCAGAACCCCACTAGAGAAAATTTTCTCAAACTATTTGATCATACAGATTGAATTAATATGGTTAAAGGATACAACTCTGACATACGCTGTTCCTGATTTTAAATCATTCAGTATGCCCTTGTTGTGTTCTGTTGGTCAGTGTACAGGTTCCTCATAAGCACAATTAAGCGTGCTAGAACTCCCATTCTTTGCAATATTATCCATAGTTTGTATGATCCACACAACTGAATGTCTTTGCACAGGCAATAAAACACAGGTAAACATCTTTCTGGTATTCTTTGTTTTCAGCAAAGACCCATCTGACGTAAGGAATGACATCCTTCAGTCCAAATCCGGCTTCCAGAAGGAAGCTCCCTGTTGATGTATTGCTCTCCAACTTTTAAAAATTATCTTCAGCAAAATTTTACTTGTTAAAATGATATTATACCAACAGGGTCACCCACAGTGGACAGGATTCAAATGAGCATCTAGACAAAGACATACAAGGATGAAGGAGAGATGTACTACTTCTGGATGTTTAGCCAATGAAACCTTATTAATAGGAGTGGAACACTGTCAGATAGATCCAGAATGTTGAATACTGAAACACTGTGAAGAGCACCAGAATACTATCTAATACAATGCTGGAAGATGAGTCCCTCAGGTTGGAAGGCACTCCAAATACGACTGGGGAAGAGCTGCCTCCTCAAAGTAGAGTTGACAGAGTAAAGCCTTCACAATCTTCATTTGCTGATGCGGCACAAAATAGAAGAGAAACAGTTGTAAACATTCATTAATCATCGCAACATGGAATGTACAAAGTATGAGTCTAGGAAAATTAGAAATTTTAAGACATGAAATGGAATGCATGAACATCAATATCCTAGGCATTAATGAGTTTAAATGGACTGATACTGGCCATTTTCAATCTGACAATCACATGGTTTACTATGACGGAAATGACAAATTGAAGAGGAATGGCATCACATTCATCATCAAAAAGAACAAGATCTGTTTTAAAGTACAGTGCTGTCTGTGATAGGATAATATCCAAACACCTACAAAGATCAGTTAATACCACTATTATTCATATTTACGTACCAACTTCTAAAGCCAGTGATGATTAAATTGAAGAATTCTACCAACTTCTTCAGTCTGAAATTGATCAAACATCCAGTCAAGATGTAATGATAATTACTGGTGATTGGAATGCAGAGGTTGGAAACAAAGAGGTAGGATCAGTTGTTGGAAAATATGGCTTTGGTGACAAATGATGCTGGAGATCGTATGATAAATTTTGTAAGGCCAATGACTTTGTCATTGCAAATACCTTTTTTAAACAACATGAAAGACGACTATACACATGGGCCTCGCCACATGGAATACACAAAAATGAAACTGACTACATCTATGGGAAGAGTTGTGGGATGACATCAAGAACATCATACAGCAAGAAAGCAAAAAGGCATTAAAAAGACGGGGAAGGGGGAATGACCAAAGTGGATGTCTGAAACTTACTCTCAAGCATAGAGAAACTAATGCAATTGGAAAAAAATTATGAAATAAAAGAGCTGAGCAGAAAATTTCAAAGGGCAGTTCGAAAAAACAGAGTCAAATATTATAACAAAATGTTCAAAGACTTGGAGTTAGAAATCCAAAAGGGAAGAACATGCTCAGCATTTCTCAAGCTACGGGAACTGAAGGAAAAAATCAAGCCTCGACTTGAAATGCTAAAGGATTCTATGGGCAAATATTGAATGATGCAAAAAGCATCAAAAGAAGATGGAAGTAATACACAGAGTCACTGTACCAAAGAGAAATGGTCGATGTTCAACTACTTCAAGAGATAAGCAAAGCATCAAGAGCCAATGATACCAAAGGAAGAAGTCAAAGGTGCATTAAAGGACATGGCAAAGAACAAGGCTCCAGAAATTGATGGAATAAAAATTGAAATCTTTCAATAAATGGATGAAGCACAAGAGGCACTCAACTCATCTACGCCAGGAAATTTGGAAGACACCTACCTGGCCAACTGACTGGAAGACATTCATAGCTGTGCCCATTCCAAAGAGAGGCCACCCAATGGAAAGCGGAAACCATCAGACAACATCATTAATATTTCATGTAAGTAAAACTTTTCAAAAATGGCTGCAATCATACACTGACAGAGAATTGCCTTAAATTCAAGCCAGATTCAGAATAGGGTGTGAGCAAGGGTATCTTTTCTGACATCAGACAGATCTCAGCTAAAAGCAGAAAATACCAAAAAGATGTTTACATATGCTCTATTGACTACACAAAAGCTTTCAATTGTATGGATCATGACAAGCTGTGGACAACATTGTGGAGAATGATTATTCCAGAACACTCAGTTGGGCTCACAAGGAACCTATACATAGGCCAAGAGACAGTTGTTCGAAAAGAACAAAGGCCCACTGAATGGCTTAAAATTAGAAAAGGTGTGCACGAGGGTTGTATTCTTTTACCATATTTGTTCTATCTGTATGCTGAACAAATAATCCAAGAAGGTGGATTATATAAAGAAAAATACGGCATCAGGATTGGATGAGACTCACTGACAACCTGTGGTATGCAGATGATAAAATCTTGCTTGTTGAAAGCAAAGAGGACTTAAAATATTTAGTGATGAAGACCAAAGACCATAGCTTTTAGTATGGGTTGCACCTCAGTGTATAAAGAAAACAAGAATCCTCACCACTGAACCAATAAATAACATTTATATAAATGGAGAAAAGATTGAAGTTGTCAAAGACATCATTTAGCTTGGATCAAACATCAGCACTCATGGAAGCAGCCCTCAAGAAATGGAACAATATATTACATTGGGCAAATCTGCTGCACAAGACTTCTTTAAAGTGTTGAAGAGCAAAGATGTCAGTTTGAGGACTAAGGTGTGCCTGACCCAAGCCATGATATTTTCAATAACCTCACATGCATATGAAAGTTGTACTGTGAATAAGGAAGACCACAGAAGAATTGATGCATCTGAGCTATGGTGTTGTTGTTGTTATGTGATAATGATCCTGCAAAGGGTTTTCGAGGCTGTAAATCTTTACGGGAACAGAAAACCTCCTCTTTCTCCCACAGAACAGCTGGTAGTTTCGAACTGCTGTCCCTGAGGTTAGCAGGCCGATACATAACCACTACATTACTATGGTGTTGGGGGAGCATATTAAAAGTACCAAGGACTACCAAAAGAACAAACTAATCTGTGTTGGACGAAGTACAGTGACCTAGTCTCAGCCCACATATCCAGTCTCACCTCAAATTATTGGTCCCCTCAGACATCACCAGAAATCACCGTTCTCCTATTGTGGCAAGCATGTTCTTTCCTCCAATCCTTTGAGCTGTTTCTCATGTCTAAAATGTGTCTCACTCACTTCCCTACCTGTGCCTTTAAAATCCAGTTGAAACATCACCTCCTTATCACCACACCCTTCTGAGTTTACATTTTCCTATTTCTAAGAATACAAATATATATCTACCTTATGCTTCATATTTTCTAGAAAATTGTACTCTTCAAGGAACTGGAAGTCTAAGCATTTTAGGTAATCTCTTCCTATCACTCCCCTGCTTTGACCTTTCAGTAGTGCCCTATTACCTACTAGATAAAGTTCAAATTCTTTACCAGAAGTCCAATCAAGCCTTTATCTTCACACCCATTAATACCTCTTTAACCTTATTTCTAGCCACAGTCCACAAAGCACCAAGTTCTCCAATGTCAGTATTTTTCCATGTGCTTCTCCTGCTACCTGGAACATTCCCCTTTCCCCCCTTTCTTCTTCTTCACTTCTTGCCATGGTTTACAGGTACAGTAGTAACACAGTCAAACTACAACAAACCATTACATCCACTAGGCAACATGTCATTAGGTTCAAGGCAACAAAGACCAACATTCAAGCAAGTTGCAAAAAGGGGACTTAGCTGGTCTTTCTCAGCCAATGCTGAGATTGGATATATGAGGGGGAATTCAAAAAGTTCGGGAAAAAATGTCATTATCTTTTCATTCTATTTTCCCATGAACTTTTTAAAGCCTCCTTTATAAAAACACATTTCCACAATGTCATTGGCAACACATTATTATCACAGTAGAAAAATGGACACACGTTAAATATACAAAGCAACAAATATTCCAATAAATGTGTGTCATTGTGAGATTTAACTAAGATCAAAGAAGCCACTCAGCACAAGATGCTGTTGAATCCCAACATCATCAGGGCTGTGGTGGAATAACTGCTGAATTCCTGTTGAATAACTTGCCTTGAGGGGAGGCACTTAACCTTTCCTTATAAAAGAAAGGAACTTGATCTGATATTGAGGCTTCTCCCAGCAATAAAATACACACAGATTAATAAAAGCAGATTCCTAGACACTGGCTACATGAAATCGTTTTCCTCATGGGGGAGAAAAGGGGAGGAGAACTGACTTTTGGATATTTAACTATAAGGGACAATCAAATCAATAGATAATTTAATATCACATCCATGAATGTGATGTTGAATTTTAAAATCCTGAAAATTGCAGCCTATAATGGAACTGCTGACACAACCTCAACCATAGTAACAAATGCACTACCATAATCAGGTTGTTATGGCAACTAGAATACTTGGGTTAAAAAGAAGAGAGAGAGAATGTGTATGTGTTGCAAATTTTGTTGTCACTTCTATCAGAACGATTTTTAAATGTTTTATGCATAACCTTATAAACTACCTTCCTCATTTATATTCAGCAAGACTCATGTTAACCCTTGAAGAACAAACACAATAAAAGCATGAGCTTTTTAAGATGGACTCGTTTGGAAGGGATTCAAAATGCACCTGACCAATACAGACCACAGACTCAGCTTAATGTCACCTCTTCTAGAAACCCTCTCTAACCTTTCCAAGTTTACAGTAGCTATTTCCGACTTCCCATAACCCCCATTTTATCTTCTGTTCTACAGCTACTATGCGAACTATCACACTTAGGAGGTCATTATTCCTTTACACGCTTGTCTCCCCCACTGCACCGTGACTGCTTAGGAATAGATCCACCCCTTACTTTTATACTAACATCATCCAGTGCTCAGAACAATACAGATGCTTTAGGTACAAGATTAAATTATTTGATTGAGCACTCAAGTATCACTCTTCTCCAATTATAAATACAAACTCTTTCAGGACTAATAACTATTTTTGCCTGATTGAGCATATTTCTTGTAAAACATTTTATTTCTGTCGTTAGTCAAAAGAATTTCTCTTAGAAGAGAAGGTGAGAAATGGAACGTCTCATGGCATGGACAAGAGGCTGGGACTCTGATTCTCCATGCTCTAGTACAGATCTACTATTACCCAGTGACAAGATCTACATCCTTGGGGAAGCACCAGCCTCTCAGGTGCCCATCATACACATCAAGAATAGGAGGTGTCTGGGTCACTGAAGGAGAGTCCTTCCTACCTATGAACCTGTGTGGCAAAAAAAAAAAAAAAAAATTCTAATTCAAGAATTTTGGCTTGTCAAAAACCATAAATGATTTTAAGAAGTGATTCTCAACCATTTATTCCTAATTTGACTTTTTCAAATGATAGCCCTACATGGAGACTGACTTGTCAATTTCTTTCCTACTTGGAAAATGGGAAGAAACTGTGATGGGTTTGTGTTACATGTAAGTGAGATAAGCAACTACTGAGTGGAAAATCTCCAGGAAACCTAGCAGAGTGTGGGATAACTGAAGCCCTCATCCATGGCTGGTAGGGCTGTAAAATGCTGCGGGTGGTATAAGAATAGTGTAGGAGTTTCTCAGAAACTTAAGTGTAGAATTACAACAATTCTGCTCCTAAATATATACTGAAAGACTTGATGGCAGTAACTCAAACATACTTGTACACTATGTTCACTGCACCATGATTCTCAACAGCCAAAATGTATTAACAACCCAAGTATTCATCAAGAGATGAATGGATAAACAAAAGTGGTATACACATACACTGGCATGTTATAACAGTCAGAAAGAGAAATGAAGTTCTGATACGTGCCTACAACAATGATATATACTATTGTTGTTAAATTCCATCAAGTCGATTCTGACTCATAGTGACACTCTTCAGGGTTTTCAAGACTATATATTTTTGCAGTTAAACAGAAATCCCTCATTTTTCTCCAACAGAGCAACTGGTGGGCTCAAAACACCAATCTTGTAGTTTGCAGTCCAGTACTTGTCCTACAGAGTCACTGCACTCCCCAAACACACATATACACAGAGTGGTTGTACCAAACAGAAAAGGTTACAGGGTAAACCCCTTTCTAAGACTGAAACCCAAAGGGAACACACCAACAATCTTGTAGACTCACTGGTCTGGTGACCACCCTGGGTCAACTGAAGAGTGGGAATGGGAGAAATGCAGCAATGAAGACACGGACTGAGTCTGGCCATGCTCCATAGACACCCAATGACGTTGAGATGAAAGAGAAAAGAGGAAGGGCTGAGTGGTTTGAAGTTCAGGGAGATGTGTGAACTCCTGAGCCCAAGACAATAACCTAACCAGTGAGGGCTAGAGTTAAGAGTGAAGTGGCCAGCTGGTCTCAAGTGGGGGTACCTGTGCGAGAACTTCCAAATAGTACCATTTGACCCAGCTTGGATGGCTTGCAGACGAGAACTCGATCACATGAAGATAAAGAAGTTTGACATACGGAGCAAGTGGCAATTCCTAAAATCGATGAACTGAATCTTTCCTAATGGAGCTGCCCAAAATTCCAACCAAAAGGGAAGATTTCTTCCTATTAAGGATCAAGCTTGCCTCCTCAATACACTGGGTTGATAGGGATGGACAACTTAAATGTTGTCTACCAAAAATTGGTGGGCTATAAAAGCATAAAGTGGCTTAGGTAGGTTACAAGCTTGCATGAGGGTGCTTAAGGTCAGAATGAGGAGAGTAACAGAATCCCCACTGAATAGTTTTCCTCTTGTCCAGATGGGCCTGGTGATGATGGGGATAGGACTATCAGGACTAATGGCAATTGTCACAACCAACTAACTAAAAGGGGGCAGCAGCTAATCTATCATTTCAGGAATAGATGAGAGGAAGAGGATGCTCAAGAGGGAAGAGCGTGAGAGGATCGAGAGATCCAGAATAGCGGTGACAAGACAGATGGTGGCAGAGGCAATGGCATAGAGAAAGTGATAAGTGAAGGGCTGTGTACCTACAGGCGGGAGGCTGGCTTGCAAAATGTGACTTTTGGACATTTAAATGAACATTTAAATGAACATGTGGTATGTGTACATAAAAAACAAGGGAGGTCTAATAGAGGTAAATATTGTTAGCTGATGGTGCATGGAGGGGACTGTAACCATTGCATTGATTTGTTGGATGTAAAATTGATTATTTGCCCATAAAGCTTCACTCAATTCATTAATATAAGCTTTAAAGAAAGAGAGAGAGAGAAAGGGAGGGGAGGGGGAGGAGAGAGAGAAAGAAAGAAAGAGTTGATGTTCAGCCATATCAAGAAGTAGTATATCATTAAGGACCAATAGTACTAAAGGAAAGAAAGACAAAAATGGATGTCAGAAGAGACTGAAATTTGCTCTTGAAATTTGCTCTTGAACAGAGAGAAGCTAAAGTGAACAGAAGAAATGAGGAATTTCAAATGGCAGCTTGAGAAGACAAAGTCAAATATTATAATGAAATGTGCAAAGATGTGGAGTTAGAAAACCAAACGGAAAGAAAGAACACTCAGCATTTCTCAAGCTGAAAGAACTGAAGAAAAATTCAAGCCTCAAGATGATAAAAATTTCTTAGACATCATCAATCATCTTAAGGCAATGAGTCTGGGGGCTCAGGAGATGCCATTGTCAATTGGCATAACGTAGTCCACAAACACAATGTTCTACATTCTACTTTGGTGAGTAGCATCAGGGATATTTAAAAACTCATGTAGAGCAGTCAAAGGTGCAGCTATTGGTCTCTACATGTGCAGAAGAAAGAGTGACAAGAACTGAAGCTGAATGGAATGAACTAGCCAAATGGATTAATGGAACATGTGAACATCAGTCTACAGGACTCTGAGACCAAAGGAACTAAAAGGTGTCCAGGTACCACTACCAACTGCTCTGAAAGGGATCACATTTGAAGGTGATAGAGTAGCAGAATATATTGAACAAAACTCAAAATTATTTTTCAAAAAAAGACCAGGCTTAGTGGTCAAAAGAGACTGGAGGAGCCTGAAACTACGGCCCCTCAACCATCCTTCAGGTCTGGAAAGGAACTCACCCTTGTGACCCAACTTTCAACCAAGCAGTAGACAGGCATACAGAGGGAACAAGAACACTAGTAAGAAAAAAGGAAAAAAGAAAGAACACTAGTAAGGTATGCTTTTGATGAATGATGAACAATCATTCAAAAATCAAAGGAGCCACACGTACCTAAGGACAAAGGTAAGAAGGGGTGGGAAGGTGGGTATAGAAAGGGAATAGGGGCCACAGAGAGGAAGCGGGATAACTATTGTTCCATGGAGGGGACTGAAATCATTGAGATAAAACAGTGTATTTGTTGAATGTAAAACTGATGATCTTCACGTAGTTCACAAAAAGAGTTTAAAATTGAAAAAGCAAATTGAAGCCTTGACTTGCAATATTGAAGGATTCTAAGTGCAAAATGAACTCCTGATGTGGCATGGTACTGGATTGTAACCCACAAGGTCTGTAGTTCAAACCCATCAGCTGCTCCTCAGAAACCCTGTATGGGTCTGAACCAACTCGACAGCACTTAACAAAAAAACAATGGGCAAAATATTGAATGATGCAGATTATCAAAAGAAGATGGAGAGAATACACAGAGTGACTCTACTAAAAAGCAATGGTTGATGTTCAACCATTTCAAGAGACAGAGTATCACCAAGAATCAATGGTCATACAGAAAGAAGTCCAAACTGCACTGCAGGCACTGGCAAAAAAAAAAAAACAAGGCTCCAGGAACTGATTAAACTGAAAAACGGAATCTTTCAATGAAGTGATGCAGCACTGGAGGCTCTCAGTCATATGTGACAAGAAATTTGGAAGACAGCTACTTGGCCAACTAATTTGTGCCCATTCCAAAGACAGGTGACAGAACATAATGCAGAAATCATGGAGCAGTATCACTAATATCTCATGGAAGTAAAATTTTGGTGAAGATAATTTTTTAAATGGTTCCAACAGTCCATCAACAGGAAGTTCCAGAAATTCAAGTCAGATTCAGAAGAGGGCATGGGTCCAAGGATATTACTGTTGACATCAGACAAATCTTGGCTGAAAGTAGAGATGTTTGCTTTTGCTTTATTGACTATGCAAAGTGTGTATTATGACAAACTATAGATAACATTTCAAAAATGGGTATTCCAGAACACTTCATTGTGCACATGAGGAACCTGTACACACACCAAAATATAGTCATTAGAACAGAACAAGGAGATTGAGTGGTTTTAAATCAGGAAAGGTATGCATCGGGGTTGTATCATTTCACCATACTTACTCAATCTACAAGCTGAACAAATAATCTGAGAAGATGGATTATATAAAGAATTAAAGGAACACTCATCAACAACTCTCAATACTCAGATGAGACAACCTTGTTTTCTGGAAACAAAGAGGACTTGAAATACTTACTAATGAAGATCGAAGACTACAGCCTTCAGTATGGATTACACAGCCTTCAGTATGGATTACACTTCAATGTAAAGCAAACAAAAATCCTCACAACTGGACAAATGAATAACAGCATGATAAATGGAGATAAGATTGAAGTTGTCAAATATTTTATTTTGCTTGGATCCACAATCAGTGTTCATAGAAGCAGCAGTCAAGAAATCAAAAGACATATTACTCTAGGTAAAGCTGAAGCAAAAGACTTTGTTAAAGTGTTCAAGAGTAAAAATGTCAGTTTGAGGACTAAGTTGCACCTCACCCAGGCCATGATATTTTTAATCACCTTATATGCACGTGAAAGTTGGACAATGAATAAGGTAGACCATTAAAGAATCAATGTATTTGAACTATGGTGTTGGGAAGAATATTGTAAGTACCACAGACTGTCAGAAGAACAAACCAATCTGTGTTGGCAGAAGTGCAATTAAAATGTTCCTTAGACACGAAGATGGTGAGAGACTTGGTCTTTTATATATCGGACATGTTATCAGGAGGGACCAGTTCCTGGAGAAGGACATCATGCTTGGTAAAGTAGAGGGCCAGTGAAAAGGGGGAAGACCCCCAACAAGAACTGACAACAGTGGCAGCAAGAACAGGCTCAAACCTACCAACTGTGAGGATGGCCCAGGACTAGGCAATGTTTGGTTCTATTGTACACAGGGCCACCAGGAACTGAAACTGATTCAGTGGCACATAGCAACATACATATTTTACCACAATTTAAAAAAAAGTTATTATTATTTTTATTGCTTAAAAAACATACAGGAGTATAAAAAAAAGACACTGCAAAGGCCATAAGATACAAGAGTAGATTCTCAGGTATAAAGATTGAAAAGTATTCTTTCACATGCTCCAATTACATAAGAAAGCAAAAATTACTAAGCACACAGTCCATGTTGTTCAATATTCTCTTGATTGTCCCCTACCAAAAGCTGTTCATCATCCAGCTTCCTCAGTATCAGGAAACGGTCCTTCTAGGCCAGACTTCTGGGGTTCGTTCTCTACAATCTCTCCCACCAAACCCAAGCATACAGCTCATCAGCAAAGTTCTGCCATTTTACCTCCAAGATATTATGCAAATCTGTGCATTTCTTTCCTTTTCTACTCTTAGTCGTCTAAGAAACCACTATATATATATATATTTTTTTTTGGCCTGGATCACTGTTAACAACCTCCTTACTGGACTACTCAATTTATTTATTCTTACTGTGCAACACGGGACTCAGAGGGATCTTTCAGAAAGGTACCAGATGAAGGTCTTCTCTTGCTTCATACCTTTGTACAGTTTCTCCTCATTTTACTGCATTATCACATAATTATGAACCAGAGGAGTTTTACTTATTCATGCCTACACTAAAAGGCATCCACCATTTCTTACTCACAGAGCTTATCCATAGTGTTATATATTACTAAATCATCTTAGGGTTTTTCAAATAATTTCTAACAAAGCTGAATTGAAACTGCTCAATACCAGCTTCTAAAGGATATCCAAAATCCCTCCATCCCTGAGAACTGACTGGTATCCCTACAATGTGCTGCTGCCTGAGACAATCTGTTATTCACCAAAAAGCCCCTTAAGAAGCCCTGGTGACATTTTGTGTTAGGCACTGGACTGTAAGCCCGAGGTCAGTGATCCAAACCCACCAGTTACTCTGTGAGAGAAAGATGAGGATGTAAAGATTTGCAATCTTGGAAACCCTACACAGAGTCTCCTGTTGCGGCGCTCTAGCACTCAATTGTAAACCACAAGGTTGGCAGTTCAAGCTCACCAGTTGCTCCCTGGAAAGCCTATACAGGGTTGCTATGAGTCAGAACCAACTCAAAGGCACAACAACAACAAATGAATCAGGATTGCTTTGGTAACAGTGGGTTTGGATTGGTCTGGGGGTTTTGAAGGCCCCCAAAACTACAGTAGATTTAAAAACAGACTTTATGGTATAAACTGATTTCTATTCATCCATATAGTTATTTACTTCCCAAGCTACTTCAAGAATTAGTAAGGATAATTTCACTTTCTGAAACCAAACTACCTTTTCCTCGATAATTCTTTACCTAAATAAATACCCAAAATTCTACAGTTTTTTAAAAATAGATCCATCATCCAGAAACTCACTATCATAAAATTTTCATAATTTCCTCTGGAAATTTTCTGACAAATGAGAGGATGAATTTGGCAGATTTCCTACAGCAGTCATTATCTATATTGAAAGTACGTATCTTGTTTAATGCTTTCTCGGTATCACCTCTAAGCTCTTTTAGAACTGCCAAATACCATTTAGTTAAAAACATCCATCTACTAAAAAAAAATTGTTATAAAATAGTGTAATAATTAAACTGATGGTGTAACAAACCCAATGCAGGGGGCTACAGGATAATGTGCTTTATAAAAAGGGAAGAGGTTCAAATTTACCAGCTGCTCCTTGGAAACCCTATACAGGGTCCCTATGAGTCGGAACAACTTTACAGCACTTAACAACAATATCGAATGGAGTCATGGTGTAGTGCTGTAGGATAAGCACTGGATTTCAAGGTCAATGGTTCAAACTCACCAGTTGCTCCTAAGAAACATTATATAGGGTCACAATGAGTTGGAACCATCTTGAGGGCACTTAACAACAATATTGAATAGATAGTCATGAAAGTAACAGTGAATTCTATAAGCAAAAGAGCAGTAATATTTATTGTGCAAAATGTGTGGTTGGATTAAAGTATCCCTGAAGTTCCTTCCACCACTAAAATTAAATTAAGTTTTTTGTCAAAAAGGACAAGTTCCAACATTTTATTAAGCATTTAAACTCTAAATACTAGATGCAAGACTGATTAACAACCTGCGATGATATACAGATGATACAACCTTGCTTGGTGAAAGTGAAGAGGACTTAAAATACTTACTGATAAAGTTCAAAGACCACAGCCTTTGGTATGGATTGCATCTCAATGTAAAGAAAACAAAAATCCTCACCACTAGACCAATAAATAACATTCTTATCAAAGAGAAAAGATTGAAGTTGTCAAGGACTTCATTCTTCTTGGCTCAACCATCAATACTCATGGAAGCAGCAGTCAAGAGATCAGACCACATATTGCATTAGGCAAATCTGCTGCACAAGACCTTTTTAAACTGTTGAAGAGCAAAGATGTCAGCTTGAGAACTAAGGTGCACCTGACCCAAGCCATGGTATTCTCAATAACCTCATATGGATGTGAAAGCTGGACAGTGAATAAGGAAGATCATAGAAGAATTGATGCTTTTGAGTTATGGTGTTGGAGGAGAATACTGAAAGTGCCATGGGCTGCCAAAAGAACAAATAAGATCTGTGTTGGAAGAAGTGCAGCCAGAGTGCTCCTTGGAGGCCAAGATGACCAAACTTCGTCTCTCATACTTCGGACATATTGTCAGGAGGGACCAATCGCTGGTGAAGAATATCATGTTTGGTAAGGTGGAGGGTCAGAGAAAAAAAGGAAAACCCACAGCAAGATGGATTGGCACAGTGGCATCATCAATGGACTTAAGCATGGCAATGATAGTAAGGTTGGCCCAGGACTGGGCAGTGTTTCATTCTGTTGTGCATAGGGTTGCTATGAGTCAGTACTAACTCGATGGCACCTAACAACAACAATTCTAGGTATCTTTCATAGGTTACTTAAAATAAGTTTATAATTGCATTAACTATAAGTTACTTCTCTACTTGTGATGCTACAGGATAAGCACTGGAGTGCAAAGTCAGTTTGAACTTCAAGGTTGGTGGTTCAAAACCCACCAGCCACACCTCATAAATGCTATACAGAGTAGCTATGAGTTGGAACCAACTCCATAGCACTTAACAACAGTAACAATAGGAGGGGGGAAAAAATGGTGATCAGCTCCCAAAACATTACCGCTTAGGAAGCTCTACGGGACACTTCTATACTGTCATATAGGATCACTGTCAAAATCTACTTGATCACACACAACATGTATGAAGTGGGCGATACAAAAGACCCTTTCTAAAAACGTTCTTTTGTACAAAACAAAATGAAAATGGAAGGTTCCACATCTCTGTGGAGCATGTGTTATTCACAGGGATTGGGAGGTTTCTGCTTTTGTATGAAGTGTCTCTTAGTAGATGAGATGCTAGAGCTTGTGATAAGGGCATCAGAAAACAAAAACTGGAGTCAGTCTACATACTCCTATTTGCCCCCAGAGAATCGCTCCTTGCCATGCTGTTGAAAATACAGACTTAGCTTCAAGAAAGTGACCTTATGATAGATCTACAGAAAGTTTGAGAATATTAGTGGAGCTTTGACAAACCTGGAAATCTAAAGTATGCAATGTGAGCGTGCCCAAAGTGTCTTGTAACCATGTGATTAAACATTAGTGTCATCCGCTGTACTGCAGGGCTGTTTGGCAGAGACTTTTTTTTCAATGTAACCCCCGGTCATAAAGTAGTTTCTGGGCCTGGAATATAAGTTGTTGTTGTTGTTGTTAAGTGCCGTCGAATCGGGTCTGACCCATAGCGACCCTGTACAGGGTTTCCGAGGGTGTAAATCTTTACGGGAGTAGAAAGCCTCATCTTTCTCCCGCGGAGCAGCTGGTAGTTTCGAACCACTGACCTTAAGGTTCGCAGCCCGATTCGTAACCGCTACGCTATATAAGTAGCACTTAATAAATATTTAATGAGAGGAAATACAAGCAAGCAATTTCCTCTGGAACTTATCTATTTCACCTAGTGGAGTTTACCTGTAAGATCAGAGCGTACTACAGTGTGGTCTAGAGCCCTCTAGTGGTCAACTGCCATTCACTAGAATTCCTAAAGAATAGCAAGAGAGGGTCAAACACCTGGACACAGAAGGCTTGAGGTAAGTGAAGCAGGTCGAGAAGAAGAAAAAGTAAATTAAAAATGAAAGATTAAAACAAAATCCAAGTAAGCAGAACAACTACAATAGGTTTACCTGAATATGATACATATGAAGAAAGCAATTGCCTCATAATAATCAAATCTACTTTGTATCTTAGCATTTCAGTTGTTGTTAAGTGCTGAAGAGTTGGGTTCCGACCCACAGTGACCCTGTATAGGATTTCTGAGGAGCAGCTCGTGAGCTTGAACCACCGCTGGCCTTGAGGTTCAAGCAGACTTTGCAGTCCAACACATCAACCAACAACGCCACACCAGGACTCCATCTTCTCATAGCACCATACTTAAAGATTTTAAACTTTAATGAAACATAGTAGTGTCATGGATACAAGTAGAGCTGGGAACCTCAAGGTCAGCAGTTTGAAACTACCAGCCATTCTTCAGGAGAAAGATAAGGCTTTCTGCTCTTATAAAAATTTACAGTCTTGGAAACCCTATACAAGGTTGCTAAGAGTTGGAACCAAAATATATATATGTATGTGTGTGTATATACACATACATATACATATACATTATTAAGTGCCATCGAGTTGGTTCCAACTCATAGCGACCCTGTATAGGGTTTCTGAGGAAAGGCTGGTGGGTTTGAACCACCAACCCTGCTGTTCAAATCAACCCTGTGCTTCAAAATGACACTGTGCTTTATCCCACTGCGCCACACCAATTGTTGTTCTTATTAAGTACTGTTAAGTTGTTTCTGGCCCATAGCAACGCTGTATAAGGTTTCCAAGGAGCAGCTGCTAAGTTTGAACACCATCGACCTTATAGTTCACACACACACACACACACACACATACATACATAAAGGAGTTCTAGTAGTGTAGTAGATATGAGTTGAGCTGCTAACCTCAAGGTCAGCAGTTCGAAACTATCAGCGTGTCCACGGGAGAAAGATGAGGCTTTCTGCCTCCATAAAGATTTACAGCCTCAGAAACCCTATACAGGGTCGCAGTGGGTCAGAACCGACTCGACAGCACTTAACAATGACAATATATATACATACATATATACATAATATATACACTATAAGTATAAAATTCACAACTTTTGAGAAGAAAAAAATCATCCCTTTATAAATGTTACAATGTGGAGTTCTGGTGTGGAGCTGTAGGATAAGTATTGGGCTACTAATTGAAAGGTCAGCAGTTCAAACTCATCAGCCGCTCCTCAGAAACCCTATACAGGGTTGCTATGATTCAGAACCAACTCAACAGCACTTAACAATAATGTATATTAAAGGTGGAAGATGTTTAATGTATTTCCTCTATATTAAGTTTACTGTCTCTCAAAGACAGTCAACTCTTAGGGTCATTTGCCAGTCTTCTGGAATCTCAGAAAAACTACAGGATCTCATTTTGTTCAAAATGTAGGTTATGCCTTCCAAGACTAAGACTCAAGGGGAATACACAAGCAGGCATGTGGTCTGACTGGTGACCACATTAGTTACCGATAAGGGGAAGTGGGGAGAAAACAGCAATGAAGTTGTGAGCTAAGTCGGACCATGTTTAATAGACTCCTGTGAACCCAGGTGGAGACCTGGTTGGCCAGCAGTTTGGCAAGACCTGGGGACTCCTGGGCCCAGAGACAGTGACATGGGCACAGAGGACTAGAGGGGAGAGTGAAGTTCCCAGCTGATATGAACTGAGGGAAGATGCACAAGAACACCCATACTTTCATAGTACCCACGTGACTTGGCTTCAAAGGCTGGATGATCAGAACTACATTAGAAGAAGAAAGAAGAGGAAAAAAAGAGTAATCTGATACAATTTGATGAACTTGACCTATACTTATGGATGTAGTAACTCAAAATAGGGTACAAATCTTTACAGCAGGCATCATTCCCACTCTGTTGGTACACAGGGTAGACAGGGTTGACAGGGATAGGCAACTTAGACATTGTCTACCCAAAATGGGGGGGCACAAAGGCAAGAAGTGACTGGCTTTCAAGAGGGAGCACAGTTCCAAAGGGTATGGGGGAAGGTAGAATCTCCACTGTGTGGTTTCCAATTTGTCTGGATGGGGCTGACGAAAGGAGATGAGGATAAGACTCTTGTAGTACAATGGTGAATAATTACTATCAGGACTGACTGTGAGGGTTGGCAATGTAAATGGTAGACATTCTGTAACAAAAGGAGGGGAGTGGTTGACTTTGCAGTCCAGGAGCCGAGGTCCCTGGGACCATCAAGTGAGAGAAGTGGAGTGCGGGACCCTACCCAGAGAAACAGTGACACAGAGATGGCGGCGAGACAGAGCAGCTGGGGATTCTAGACCCAGGGAAGGAGAGGAGCTGTGTGCTGATGACCCTGGGTGCAGGCTTGCAGGGTGTACCCTCTGGTTGGTTGATGATGCATGGAGGGGATTGTAATCATGGCAATGAAAGGAAATACGATAGGATGAATGTAAAGCTAATGTTCTCCTATCACATAATTCACACAAAAAACTTTAAAAATGTAGGTTATGATGCTTTGAAAGGGATCACATTAGAAGGTCCTCTATAAAGTGGGGAGGAAAATGTAGAACAAAACTCAATCGTTATTAAAAAAAAAAAAATCAGGCTTACTTTGTCAGATAGAGACTGGTGGTAGACAGGTCTGCAAGGGGAATGATAACACTAGGACGGTTCACACCCTTAAAATCATCAACCACTTGAGGTCAAAAGGACAGCATTTACCCAAGGACGAAGTTCAGAGGGTGAGCCAAGAAGTTGGAAACAGGAAACCCAACGAGGAAGTAGGGTAAGTGATGTTCATTTGGGGGATTGCAATCCATGAGATAAAACAAAATGTAAATTGTTGACTGGAAACCGATCTGCTTCTGCAAACCTTTAGCCAATTCCTGATAAAAAGTTAAAATACAGGGGGTTACACCAGAGAGGCACTATTTTTTCAAAACCATTCTGGCATTCTCATGGCTAAGGAAAAACATCCATGATCTCTACTTTTAGCAACGAATCTTTTGGATTCTGAACTCTGGAGTCACCATGCCTAAATTCAAAGCCCAGTTCAAAGTCTTATCTATTTGGGTAAACTTGGGCAAGTTACCTGACCTCTCTTTACCTCAGTTCTCCCCTTCATGAAATAAGAATGATTTCTTTGCTTTAAAGCTATTCTTACAAGTTAATGTGTTATATGTAGAAAGGGCCTAGACCAGTGTCTCATACGTAGTAGGAGTCAATAAATGTTAGATATTAAAATTAACGTGCCAAAAATGATAGTATTGCCCAAGTAACTGTAAACTACTTCAACAAAGATTTGACGTCTTAAACAACAACAACAAGCTGATTTATCACAACAAGAGCTTACATGATTCTACAAGGCTATCTATCCTAGAATGTAACTTTTTCCTCTTTGTATATTAACTGAGATATAATAACATGCAATTAAAACTATGAATATTTGAAATGCCCGAAAAATACATAGTTGCCAGGAACAAAATTCTCAACAAATCCTACTCATCTAAGAACAGGAAAACATAAAGAAGGGCATATTTTTTTTCTTTATAAAAGCAGTTATAAATTTAAAAACAAAAACAGGGAGATAAATGGCCTGAAATAAAATACTTGCATCCAAAATACATGGCCAATCTAATATTCTAGCTTCCTATTCTCTCTGCCATTCGCCATACACGTTTACAAAGTGCTATCCAGACGCTAACACTGCAGGTGGAAAATTACACGGACAAATTGGAAAGGGAAAAGATGTTTTTTTGGGCTTACCTTTTTCCATTCAGCTTATCTTTAACAGTCATAGTAACTATTTACTGAGCTTTCAAAAAGTGACTTGTCACATATGTAGGTAGTAATCACACAATTTAAGAGACAAGGCAGATAAAATTTGAGAACATAAAAAAGGGCTACACCAAACAGTCACACCATAAAATGGCATATGACAAGAGACACAGCCAAGGGTGTATCATCTGTGACCCATAGGGAGAGCAATATTCTGTAGCCCTCCATAGAAATAGGAGAATCCTCAGTTGTGGTTTTGAGGCTAGGTGTGCACAGAAAGTCTTAATTCTCACTCATCACCTTCTAAAGGATCTCCAAATTTTATCTTCTCAATTTCATTCACCCAGCCAATTTTGGAAATGAGGTGTCATGTTAGTATGAGAGTGAGACAGAGGCAGCATAAAAGTGAACAGGAATTAATTTTAATAGGGGAAGGTACACATACTAAAGTTATTTCAGATCTCATTTTATTGCATCCCTGGAAAGGTTAATTGGACAACCAAATGCTCTGCTTTCATAGGAAGAAGCTGGTAGTACAGACCTTATTTAAAAAAAAATACAATTCATAGGCCAAAATCAGTTTTTTTAAATGATTACATTATAGTAGTAAAAATATACAATATGCTCATGAACACAATAGCTCACCTGAGAGATTTTACACTTCTCTTTTGAGATCTTCAGAGGACTTTAAATCTCATTCAATGCTAAAAAGTGATTTAATAATCAATGACTTAAAACTTGGAATATTTATTGTAGATGTGCTCTACTATTTTGATAAAGTCAATGAGCCAGGTGGATTTCATCATTTATGTAGGATACTAACTTGTACAACACTAACTTGAGGCAGCTTCTTTACATACTCCAGAACAAGTCAAGGAAAACCTATGCAAAGTAATGAACCAAACCAATGGCCAAACACTGCTCATATATAATTTCACACTCCTTTTCAGTATCAAAATAATTCCACAGACATGTTCTCTTATACACATGTATATAAAAGGCAACTATAAATTCAAATTAAACTGTCACATATGTGATCATCTAAGTCAGTATTTAATATTCTAATACCTAACAACTAAGTATATTATATTTATATGTACTTTATCTGGATAGTCATTCAAAACATCCTGTAAAGACACAATTTCTGAAATATAAGAAATCTGAAATGGGCTGAATATTATCAGACACCAAAAGCCATTGCTAATTTTGTTAGGTGTGATAATGACACAATGGTCCTGTGAAAAAATGTCCATACTTTAAAAATATATGCTACAAAATATGAAGAGAGAAAATGAAATTTGCTTCAAAGTGCCTCAGCAAAGAAAAAAGCTACATGAAACTAACATGCCAAAATCCTGATAATTACTGAATCTGGATAATGAGTTTATGGAGGTTCATATAGTGTATTCCATAGTTTTAAATAAGTTTGAATTTCTTCATAATAATTTTTAAAATTCTACTTCACAGATGCATTCCCAAAGGACTCTGTGGCTAATTTGGGGGAGGGGGGGGAGATAAGGGGGGGATAGAATATAATCTTTAAAAGTTCAATTACAATTATTATGATTATGGCTTTTTAGATGTGTGAATTTATATAACCACTCAGAAATCCAATTAATTTAGGGAAATTTCTTATTGAAGACCCTCCTAAAATCATGTACCAAAAGATAACTCCTAATGTGTTTTCCTCTAAAACAACAAAATGCTTATGCCCAGCAGATGTGAGAAAACAGGTATGCCTTTTACACACACACACACACACACACACACACACACCAAAAACAAAAAGCTTTTCCTTGCTAGATTTTCTTTTTAATCTACAATATACTCTTTGTACCTCAAAGACTTTTAAAAAAATCCTTTTCCTTCTTAACAGAAAACTACAGGATAAGAAAACAGCTCAGTACAAATGTAAATAATGCATGCCTTAAGTAAAGAGTACTTTTTTTTCCCCAGCCAAAAGGACTAACAGGGAAAAATGAGCATTTTCAAAAGCATTTTGGAACCTTCTTCTAGATACCTCTGTGCTACGCTCTCTTTTTTCTCCCAAAATACGTCACTAACTGTCTGTCAAAACAACTCTTGCCCATTCTACCTGATCACACTCCAAAGCTGCAGTTTCTCCTGGATTCACTTCTCTATGACAAGCTGCTCAAACAGAGAGCACCTTATCAAACCGAGTATGATCATCTGCTCCTTTCTTTTTCTTCCTTTCAGGGCATACTGCTGTCCATCAGGAGGAGTAATTAATGGGTTGATTATGTATGGAAGCGTCATCCCATCAGTTTGCTGTCTGGTTTGAATAGCTCCTATCAGCTCTTCATTCATGCCAAGTATGCTCACTGTCTGGAGAGATGATAAAGCTGTACACCTCCTTTGGGATTTTTCCCTTACCATTCAAATACCAGTGTACCAAAATTATGTGTTACAGACGTGCCAGAAGGACAGAAGGAAAAAAATCCCTTCACCCTGTACAAAAGGACGCTAATGGACTGAAAAGTTGGTAGAGAGAAAAAACAACGAGGGAAGGCAAGACAGTGAGTATAAGGGAACATCCATGCTTCCAGTTCAGAAGATTTCTTTAAAAGCAACTTGATTTGGGGGAACGTGTCTATTTCTGAAATATGAACAGCAGAACTTTTCCAGAGGGTAAGGTTGACTGTGGAAACCAGGATTTCTGATTGCTGAAACATTTCAAGCATTTTTAATAAGTCCTGAACACTCAAATTGTCTGTGGTCAATTTAACTGCTGTTACCAGGTAGAGGAAGGCAAAACTCACCCTTCTATTCCTAAAATCCTATCACAATGGAATCTTCATCTATTGCATGCTGTCCTAACTAATGCTGCAGGATTACTGGGAATACAGCTATAAAGACCCTGCAAGAAATAAAAACACAGTGGTAAAAGAAAACATAAAAGGAAAGTATAGAAGGCATTTCAGGTATCGAGGCTTACTAGTTCCAATTACTGAGCTTCAAACAAACCACTGCCAGGTAAGATTTAATTTTATAACATTAATTTTTATCTTGACTACTGAAACTGAACCTGCTGATGTTGTGAGTGAGCCAGTAGATTTGAATTTCATGCGATCCTGCCTTAAGCTCTTTATGCAGATTTAAGCCTTCTGAGGTAAACACTTGTCTGTACTTATGCTGTATAAAATCATCATTCATAACTAGAAAGTGAAACTTGCAAAAAACCATTAATTTCCCCTTTCATTTGTCCCATTGGTGTCTTTCTTCATAAAAATCCCATTTAAAAAAAATGTCATAGCCTAAAAAAAATGCATGAAGAGGGCCCCGAATGGTATATAAAACCGTTCACAGATGCTATTTAAGAAGCATATTCAAGTAAACTTTGTTTCTCAGGGCACTGGTGAAACAAAGAAAATATATAGTGGGGGTTTTTAATGCCTATTAATGCAAAAGAACAAAGTTCAATGACTGATTTGAATCTTTAGCTATCTATCTATAGATATAGATACAGATATATCTGTGATGTCATTCTCATTCACACTAAAGAAAAGCCAAGTCTAGTAAACTAAGGTATATCACTCTAGTAGAGTGAGACTAATTTACACTAAAGATACTAAGCATATTTTTATAACCGGCTAAATGAGGACATTCTTCTAGTTTAACAACAATACAAAAAGATGTCTGGTACCTTAATACCTCCAAAGCTTTAACTCAGATCAAGAGTTCAAACTGTAAACTTCAAATAACTATTGAAGCTATCAGAGGATTTTAAAGGGTACATTACCTTTTAGAAATTCCCTAGAAATCACTCCATAATGAGACTTCTAGATAGATGGTCTTGTGTAAAAACAATAGAACGGGATTGTCAGACCTCCTTCCCATAACCAAATTTAATTCTGTACAGATTTTTAGAAAATATTAAACTACATTAGTTTTCACCTAACTTTAATGGGAAAAGATCAGTTCAAAGCTTAATCTTTTTATAAAGAATATTTTCACGCAACATAATCACATTTCGAATATCTATGATTACAGAGGATAATGGAAACCTTAAAAGCAAATTACACCTAACTAAAGAGATCCATTGATAATAAAAGCATTGTTTTGTTATTAAGTGGTGTCAAGTCGGATCCAACTCATAGTGACCCTGTATAGGGTTTCAGATGAGTGGCTGGTAGATTTGAACTGTAGACCCCTTTGGTTCAAAGCAACCTTGTGGTCCAGTGCTTATCCTACAGCACCATACCAAGACTCCTAGTTATTAGAATTCAGTACTTATCTAAAAAGCAGTCAAATCTGAAATTACTCTCTTCCAT
Source organism: Chrysochloris asiatica (assembly GCF_000296735.1). Classification (NCBI taxonomy): domain Eukaryota; kingdom Metazoa; phylum Chordata; class Mammalia; order Afrosoricida; family Chrysochloridae; genus Chrysochloris; species Chrysochloris asiatica. The sequence continues at coordinate 46,129,479 of NW_006408522.1, forward strand.
ATCACTAAATTCTTTCCTTCTAATTACATGATTCCTTTACTCTGCTCAAGAAAGCCTACATATAACCTCAAGTATCATAAAATCTACTACATCTGAAATCATTATAAAAATTCACCATCATTTTCCAGTATCAAAAGAGAACAGCAATTTATATTCAAGCAGTGATTATATAACATGCCTGTTTGTTTGAGAAAAATATTAAGAAATTTCAAAATATCTCATTCTTATACCAGTGCCAACTAAAAGTATCTTTTACTTATTTTGAAACTTAACAGGTTCTTTTCATGTGTTTTCTCCTTGTGATAATATTGCTGCATTTTATAGTTTTTAAATCTTATACATACAACTGTAAATGAAAAATAATCAATATTTCAAATCATAATTTAAGGAGTTTTTCAGTCAATCTGGGAAAAAATGAGATTAATACTATTATACTCATATACTGTGTTTTTAATAAATATAATTGAAGGTGATATAAAATTATCTGCCTGAAGTCTTCTGAATTTTGTTTACTTATGATATCAAGACTCATCCCCACTTGTTCATGCACTTTGTTTCTATGGGTTATCAGCATATGACAATGACGGCAAACAGATACTACCTCCCCACCACCACCATTCAGTCCTTGTCAATATCAGTTCCAGTGGATATACATTTTCTTCCCTATCCAACTCAATGGTTTCAACTGTAATAATCCATTCTGAATAATGGTCATTGAAGTTGCAATAATGTCTCAAAAACCTACTGCAGTTTGAAATAATCCACATTCTTCCTCTTACTTTGATGAAAAAGTAAAGAATGAAAACCTTTAGTAACAACAACTTTAGCATCTCATTGGTAACAATGAGTAAGAGGATTTATGTGGGTACAAAATATGAGAGCCAGAATGCAATGGGACTATCTTGTTTTTCCAGCTCTCTCTAGCTTTCCGCCTTTAACAGTGCAATCTTGCCTCTTTTCTATATAGTCCTCTGTTAATAGAAAATATTTACGTTTTCATTTTCGGATGGTTTCTACCTTACACACAGGACTGGGCTTTCAGAGAGTTTATTGTACTTAATGATTTAGTTTATTGATGGGACTTTTTCTGAGGTATGTATAGGATTAACAAGTAAAGATGCTTTGCCCTGGTGATGTAGTAGGTTATACACTGGGCTACTAACCACAAAGTAAGTGGCTCAAACTCACCTACCGCTCCATGAGAGAAAGAGATGCTGTCTTCTCTAGTGGAGATTTAGGGCCTTGGCCACCCCTAGCATGCAGGTCTCCCAGAGGACTGCTATGAGTGGGTATCACTTCAGTGTCAGTGGGTTGGGTTGGGTTTTGAACATTCTTGGGAAGTACTTATGACTGCTAATTGTTTCTCTAATTTGGAATGTATTTACTACATCCTTAGTAAAGGCGTGCAATTTAAATCATCCAAAAGCTCTTTTGCTTACAACATGGAAAAAATAAAAACAGACATACAGGTTAATATCTAGTACAATCATTTAGTGTCTTTGCTGAGGTGCCAATCTAAACAGAATTATTTTGTCTAAGATAACAGGTCCCCTACTTTTTTATGTGTTAAGTTAGAAATAAACCTAAAACTCATTTTTAAAGTTCAACACTTAAAGGGACTGGCACTATATATAACAAGTTTAAGTAGAATGAGTACTTATATTTATAACTTTCAAATTTTTATGAAATTTTGAATGATTTGTTCTATTTTACTGAAAATTTTTTGAAAGAAAACATTTTTTATATTATAATGGTAATACTTTTAAAGCTTAACTCAAGAGGATAATTCAATTAGTAAGTTTATTTCTTATTATGGATAATTTTCTTTATGAAGTGACCAAATTTGAATAAGAAGGATAGTTCCTCAAGAAGATGCATCTCCTCACCAGCATTTTCCTGCTAAGGAGACTAACCTCTGGTCTGTGACATGACAAGCTGTGAGGAGGGAAGTGGCTGTGACATCACACATGATTACAGCCCTTCAGTGCGAACCAGCAGCAGAAGAGATATGAGCACCATCATCTCAAGTCAGATCACACAGACTCAAGAGATGTGTGCCAAGAGCCGAATTAGAGAAAGCTGCTTTCATTGGTTTTGTTACTTCTTCAGCATCAACTATTAAAAATCAAAGTATCATTTTACAGTTTACTTTATTAATAACTTTAAAGGGGTAGTAAACATCATGTTAATTAAATTCACAGATGATAATAAAATCGGAGTGAAGAAAATACCAGTAAGCCAGAAAGGGAATCATGAAACATGAATCCAGAGAACTCAAAAATGGGTACAAAATTTCACCTTGATTCAAACAGAAATACTGATGTTATTCAGAAAAAAAATCGAGAAAAATTTATCAGTATAACCAAAATGGCAAAGACAATTTCCTTGAATGAGAATGAGCTTGCTAAATACAAATTATAAATCATCCGATGGCATAGCTCAGTCAGTAGTATATAAACTAGTATTGAACATGGGGGTGGGAGGGAGGAGGTAAATACCTTTTTAGGAAAACATAACTTCTTAAAAGGAGAAATTTCTTTAATAAGCAAAATTACTGCTCTTTGAAACTCATCAACAAAATATCTGCAACACATAATAAAATATGTTGGTAGGTAAAGAACTCAATTGTTGTTGTTGTCAAGTGCCATCACATCAGTTCTGACCCACAGCGACCATGTATAGGGTTTCCAAGAAGCGGCTGATGAGTTTGAACTACCGACCTTACAGTTCAAACTGATTCAATAAAGGACACAAAATTGTAAGCTCCTCTTACAAACACATACAGATACATAGACCATCTCTCCTCTTTTTATAATATTTGTATGCAGCTATAGCTACAAAGGGCAAGGGAGAACAAAAAACGTTTCCACATTTAACACATGTAGTTTACCTTGATTAGAGGTAGCAACCCTGATTCAAAATGTCAGCCATTTGTGACTGAGCCTTCCAGACTCAGAGTAATAACAAGCCCATGCTGAACTGCAATTCAAGCTGAAAATTTGTTATCTATAGTTACACAGGTTGCTTATGATGACAGTGCACTTGAGATTTCTTACAGCATTTTATCAGTCCTATGTACTGGCTTGTTACTACCACTTCATTAATCAATAGTTATTTGAATTTCTGCCAGCTTCCATTTTTCACATGGCATTGTGAAATAATTTAAGAATTCAAACCAATCAGACAATATTACCATTTTTGATGTCACACTATTACAGTTTTCAGAATACTTTGGTCATCTTCTTTACTGATAATCACTGTATAAATGCAACATTAAACAATGAGTTGAGTACCAAAAGTCAGATATAACTCCTAGTTCAATTATCTCAATAAAAATCTTTGGCTGTTGACCGAATATTCTTAGAACATTCCAGCGGGTGCATACTCTAAATCTATTAAGTTGTCATTGTTGTTAGCTGCCAGCGAGTCAGTACTGACTCACAGCAACCCTATACACAACAGAACAAAACACTGCCCAATCCTGGGTCAGCCTCACAATTGTTGCCATGCTTGAGCCCACTGATGCTGCCACTTTGCCAATCCATCTTGCTGGGGGTCTTCCTCATTTCCTCTGACCTTCCACCTTACCAAACATGATATCCTTCTCCAGCGATTGGTCCCTCCTGACAATATGCCTGAAGTATGAGAGACGAACTTTGGCCCCCTGGCCTCCAAGGAGCAGCCTGGTTGCACTTCTTCCAACACAGATCTATGTGTTGTTTTGGCAGCCCATGGCACTTTCAATATTCTCCTCTAACACCATAAGTACATAATATTTAGTCCTTCATCAACTGCATGCAGCCATTTCTGGCTCAATTGTGGTAATACCTACAGAAGAGTCTTTCATGCCTAGAAACTCCCATAGCATTTTGATAATACCTCCATTATATTCATGTGCCTGAGCTTCACTTCACTGGTAATGTAAATCAACAACAGAAAAGCCTCAATGTCAGTAACTTTTGGAGTAGTCACACTGACACAATGGCTACAAAGAGATCAGATCTGTTGATATTAGATGACATCAGGTCTGTTGAAGATATTAGATGACATCAGGTCTGTTGAAGATATTAGATGACATCACATCTGTTGAAGATATTAGATGACATCACATCTGTTGATGATATTAGATGACATCACATCTGTTGATGATATTAGATGACATCACATCTGTTGATGATATTAGATGACATCAGGAGATGTACAACCACAAGAAAGAGAATTGAATAGTATCCTTT
>NW_006408522.1:46133960-46134480 GCF_000296735.1 Chrysochloris asiatica
TGAGCCCCTCAGGTTGGAGGGACCTCAAAATGCTACTGGGGAAGAGCTGCCTCCTCAAAGTAGAGTTGATCGTGATGACATGAATGGGATAAATTCTCCCGCGGAGCGGCTGGTAGTTTCGAACTGCTGACCTTAAGGTTCGCAGCCCGATTCGTAACCACTACGCTACCAGAGCTCCTTTATGTCAGGTATAGTGCCATAAAATAAGCCCCTCAAGTTGGAAGGCACTCAAAATGTGACTGGGGAAGAGCTGCCTCCCCAAAGTAGTAATTACCTTAATGATGCAAATGGAGTTAAGCCTGGGGAGTAAAGCCCTCAGGACCTTCATTTACAGATGGGGCACAACTCAAATTGAAAAGAAAGCTGTAAACATCCATTAATAATCAGAACATGGAAAGTACTAAGTGTGAATCTAGGAAAATCAGAAATTGTCAAAAATGAAATTATCAAATTAACATTGATATCTTAGGCATTAGTGAGCTGAAATGGACTGGTATTGGCCATTTTGAATCTGACAACC
>NW_006408522.1:46135338-46164127 GCF_000296735.1 Chrysochloris asiatica
AGAGTTGTGGTTAGATAACATTAAGAACATCACATATGAAGAAAGCAAAAAGTCAGTAACAAGACAAGACAGATGGAAAAGGTCAAAGTGGATGTCAGAAGAGAAACAGAAACTTGCTCAACAGCATAGAGATGCTAAAGCAAATGGAAGCAATGAGGAGGTCCAAGAGCTGAACAGAAAATGTCAAAGATCAGCTCAAGAAGGTAAAGCAAAACATTACAACAAAATGTGCCAAGACCTAAAATCAGAAAACCAAAAAGGAAGAACACACTCAGCATTTCTCAAGCTGGGAGAACTGAAGTAAAAATTCAAGCCTCAAGTTTCATTATTGAAGGATTCTCTGGGCAAATGATTGGATGCAGAAAGCATCAAGAGAAGATGGAAGGAATACACAGTCACTGTACCAAAAGGAAATGGTTGATATTAAGTCATTTCAAGAAGTAAGATATGATCAAAAGCCAATGATACTGAAGGAGGTAGTCCAAGGTGCATTGAAGGAACCGGCAAAGAACAAGGCACCAGGAACTGATGGAATAAAAATTGAAATCTTTCAAGACAGTGAGGTGGCACAGGAGGCACTCATTCATTTATGCCAAGAAATTTGGAAGACAACTATCTGGCCGACTGATTAGAAGAGATCTATATTTGTGCCCATTCCAAAGAGGGGTGACCCAACAGAATGCGGAAATCATCAGACAATATCTTTAATATCCCATGCAAGTAAAGTTTTACACAAAAGTAATACAGAAATGGCTACAAGCATACATTGGCAGAGAACTTCCAGAGGGTCAAGCCAGATTCAAAAGAGGACGTGGGATGAGGGATATCATTGCTGATGTCCAATGGATTTTGACTGAAAGCAGAAAATATCAGAAAGCTGTTTGCCTGTGCTTTGTTGACTATGCAAAGGCTTTCAATTGTGTGGATCATGACAGGCTATGGACAACATTGCAAAGCGTGAGTATTCCTGAATACTTGTGTTCATGAGGAATCTGTATATGGACCAAGAAGCAGTTGTTTGAACAGAACATGGCAACAGTGAATGGTTTAAAATTAAAAAGGTGTGTGACAGGGTTATATTCTTTCACCATACTTATTCAACTTGTATGTTGAGCATATTATCTGAGAAGCTGGGTTATATGAAGAAAAACATGTCATCAGGATTGGAGGAAGACTAACAACCTGTGATATGCAGATGATACAACCTTGCTTGCTAAAATGAAGAAGACTTAATATATTTACTGATGAAGATCAAAGAGCACAGCCTTCGGTATGGATTGCATCTCAATGTAAAGAAAACAAAAATCCTCCCCACTAGACCAATAAACATTCTTATCAATGGAGGAAAGATTGAAGTTGTCAAAGACTTCATTCTTCTTGGATCAACTATCAACATTCATGGAATCAGCAGTCAAGAAATCATACAACGTATTGAATTAGGCAGACCTGCTGCACAAGACCTTTTTAAAGGGTTGAAGAGCAAAGATATCAGCTTGAAGACTTAAGTGCACTTGACCCAAGCCATGGTACTTTCAATAACCTCATATGCATGCGAAAACTCGACAGTGAATAAGGAAGGCTGTAGAAGAATTGATGCTTTTGAGTTGTGGTGTTGGAGGAGAATATTGAAAGTGCCATGGGCTGCCAAAAGAACCAACAGATCTGTGTTGGAAGAAGTGCAGCCAGAGTGCTCCCTGGAGGCCCGGATGGCCAAACTTCATCTCTCATACTTTGGACATATTGTCAGGAGGGACCAGTCACTGGAGAAGGATATCATGTTTGGTAGGGTAGAGGGTCAGAGAAAAAGAGAAAGTCCCCCAGTGAAATGGATTGGCAAAGTGGCAGCATCAATGGGCTCAAGCGTGGCAACGATAGTGAGACTGGCCCAGGATTGGGCAGTATTTTGTTCTGCTGTGCTTAAGGTTACTATGAGTCAGTACTGACTCGATGACACCTAACAACAACTACTTATACTTATCTGTATCTGACTAGTGTAAATCACATTTGCCATCCCATACTATGATCTAGAACTGCACCAATAATCCAAAAGGGCTTAAATTCATTTTGGTGCTTACAAAAAAAAAATGGCTAGAGAAGAATTTAGGTAAGTTATTTTGCAAAAGAAATGAAAAAAAATAAATAGTATAAATCAGCTTTCTGTTTAAAAATGATGGTGGGGAAAGGGACATTCTTACAATCTGGTATTGCTTCTATGTTTGTTATACATTGAGTCTGTGCAGGTACATCTCCTTTCCATGTTTAAAGATCACAGCATGATGACACACTCAAGTTTTGTTGTCTGCTAACACTGTTCCAGTGCTGGTGATCTCTTTAAAAATAGGGAGAAAGGCTAAACTCTCTGCTGTGCCTGAGCTGCTTTGATGACAGAAATTCAGGAAGAAAGAGTGTTGAAGTAAGCCAGGTATCTCTCTAGAATTCATCTTCACGTGTGATGGGTGGAGTCAGCCAGCTAGGCTCGAGAGACGTGGAGGGTATGTGGACAAGAGCATTCACCAAGTGCTCATAGAAATCTCAGGCTTGATGTTTCTGAACTTGAGGAGTTTTCACATCCTACCCATTTTTGTGCTGGACTGAAAAGTCATTTGAACCACAAGGTCACTGGTTCAAGCTCACCAGCCGCTCCTTAGAAACCCTATCAGGGTCTCTATGGGTTGGAACCGACTCAACAGCCCTTAATAACAATAACATCCATTGTTAGTGGTACATTTTTCTTTCCAACATGGCCTTCGATAAAACATCAAGATATAAAGCATGTGGAAGCATATCTACCTTGGTTGGTTCAAACAGAAAGCCTCAATCCTTACTAGTTGGTTAGTCTCCTCATTTCCTTTCTCCTCTCTACTCTTCTCTCCCAACACTGCTTAAAGTATCCCCTCAGGTCTATTTGTTGTAATTGCTCTTCAATCTAGAGGATCTAAATTGGAAGTCTCCATTTTCAAACAGATTTCTGATTCAGTATTTTTTTTTTTAATGTAGAACTATTACTGTCACCTCCAATTCATGGAGACCTCACATTAGAACTGAGCTCCAGAGGATTTTCATAGTTAAGTGACATCAAGTAAGTTCTGACTCATAGTGACCCTGTATAGGGTTTCCGAGGAGCAGCTTGTGGGTTTGAACTGCTGACTTTGCAGTTAGCAGTCCAGAACTTAGCCTACAGTGCCACTACAGGGCAACTCCATGGTTGTGAACATTATAAAAAGAGATTGCCAGGTCTTTCTTCTGTGGTGTTGCTGGGTGGGATTAAATCTCCTTTCCATTGTTGTTATGTGCCATCGAGTTCAGTTCTGATTCATAGTGACCATATGCACAACAGTACAAAACACTGCCCGGTCCTGCACTAGCCTGACAATTGTAGTAAGTAGGGGAGCACAAGTCATTTGTGGTACCCAGGGGGCCTCAATATAGACAAAGCCCATCTTACAAGGGCTTCCATAACAAAAACCCATGGAATGAATAACTTTAAAGAACAAGAACTTCTTTTCTCATAATTCTGAAGGCTGAGTGTCCAAATAAGGCTGTTGATTCCTTCAGCGAGAAAGGAACTGTTGTTCTAAACCTGTCTTCCAGTTTCTGGTGACTGCCAGCAATCTCTGGAGGTCCTTTGTTGCTTATACATGTTCCAGCCTCCATTATCATATGGTGTCTTCCGTACCCCTGTATGTGACTCTCTCCATGTTCGTTCTAGCATCTTGTATGACATCATTCAGAAAGCGTTAGAACTAAGACCCACCCTGTTTGGATATGACCTCCCTTAACTTAATAGGTGGAGTCCTGGTGTGGTGCTGTGGGTTAATGCGCCAGACTGTAAAGCTGTTTGAACTGCAAGGTTGAAGGTTCAGTTGCTCCTCAGAAACCCTATACAGGGTCACTAAGGGTTGGAATCGACTCAACGGCACTTAACAACAAGAAGAACTTAAACAGGTAACAAAAGAAAAGCTCTATTTCCAAACAAGGTCACATTTACAGGTACATGGGTTAGGCCTTCAACATGGCTTTTGAAGGACACATTGAAAACATAACAGTGTGAAATATCCTAATCTAAATTTGTTGGTATGAGTTATGTAAAGCAATAGTTTTTTTCCTGGCCCAAGTGGACACAGATTACTAAACCGTGCTGCACAGGCATGCAAAATGCTACCAATTATTCCATCGTCTCAACAATAAGCAAACAATAAAAACAAAGTCTCAAATTAATTACAAATTTATAGACAAGTACAAAACATCTATAACCTGGGTCAGAATATCCTAGAGGCAATAACTGAAGTTAAGATAAGAAAGATAGTATCATTTGTAACAAAAAACACAGACATAGAAAAGAAACCATGAGAATTTGTCATAACAGGACATGAAATTCAGCATGAGAAATGAACATAATGTGATTGTTGGAAATACTAAGGCATTGTTTCCTGAAATGAATTCACCTACTACAGCGTGCCAAGTCATATACTGTGAGGCAACATTTTAGTTGTCTTTGGTTGGTTCCAGGTAATTGGGTTTTGTAATTTACTTAACGTTCAAGGTGAGACACAGCTTCAGTATTTCAACTAGCCTTCTTATATAGTTAAATGGGCTCTATGTAACTGTTTTATCCAGCAAGATATAATAGAAAAAAAAAATCAATTCCTTTTAAAAAAAAAAAGAGAAATGTCAGCTTCTACTCAGTAAAATAGAGTTTAATTATGGAGACATCTCAGTAAAGTAATAATCTGTAATTTATAATAATTCATTTCCATTCAAGGATAATTTCCAGGAATGTTTGCAGTTTACTGGTATGGAGCTATAGGATATGCATTAGACTTTACCGGACTGCTTAACCTCAAGGTCTGAACTGGTCTTTGAACTGGTGGTTCAAACCCACCAGTTGCTCTCCTTGTAAACCCTATATAGGGTCATTATGAGTAGGAACTAATTGGACAGCACTTAACAACAACAAGGAATTATTACTGCTCCAAGATCTCAAATAATTCTTACTTTGAAGCCAATCTCCCAATTGACCAATGTTTGTTTTTTTTTAACTCTGAAATGTTTAATTTTTTAAAAAAATATGTTCTATTATGAATTTTTTCAAATAAACCACCTACATCCATGTGCTTACCATTCAGCTTTAGCAAGTATCAATTTTTGCCATTCTACATCAGACTTTTGTGTGACCCCTTCATAAATAGGTCAGGGGAAGGATTTCTAGTAGGCAACGTAATTTATTCTATGTGTACACTAAAAGTTGGTAATAACTTATACATGTCCTTTAGGGTTAAGTATCTTGAGGAAGACCTTCTGTAATCAGGATTACACAGCTATCTACATTGGAAATATTTTCTAATATAAATAACAAGACAGTGAAAAATACATATTTTCTTTAAATTTACAGCACCTTAACTATATAACGGTGCTATTAACAGAAATACCACAAGCGGATGGCTTTGACAACCAGGAATTTATTTTCTCACACAACTGCAGAGGTGGGAGAGTCCCAAATGTGGGTCAGATGACCCAACATCAGCAGGTCTGACAGCAGGCAGGCAATACAGCATGTCCCAAGCTCAAGTTCAAAGTACCAGAGGTTGCAAGATGAGCCAAATGCAAGATTCAGACCCATCAGTAAGCAAGCAAGCTTTGTCTGAATGTTCACTATCTTGGAAGCAGGTCACACCCCCAAGAAAACTTCTTTTCAGTTGATTGGTTGCTCAGAGCTGACCTCATCATGTTGATGTTGTTACATGCCGTCAAGTTGGCTCCGACTCATAGATACCCTGTACAGGGTTTGCAAGGAGCAACTAGTGGGTTTGAACTGCTGCCCAGTGCTAATCCTACAGCGCCACTCCAGGACTGCATAGACCTCATCATAGAGTTAATGGCATTATATGAGATCTCATCATGGGGAGAACTACATCTCACCTGCCAAACCCCTGGCCCAATCAAGCTGACACCAAACCCTAACTACCACAGTGCTTTTCCCGTTTCAACTGTCCCGCTGAACTTTCAAAAGAGAAGCCTCAGAAAACAGCCACTGACGGCTTTCTTTTCGTGCACCCTCTCCTAACTCCACATCAGCTACACACTATATAGAAACAAAGTAATCAACATTACAGGGTCCCTTAGGAAGGAAATCAACTCTCAACAGTGACTTCTAGTATAGAAAACAGACACTAACTTCATGTACTCATACAGTTAGGTCAGTATCTTGTAGAGATACTTGAGTCAAAATGGGGTAGGAAAAATAGAAACTATCTATAGCATCACTTTAACAAGAGTGAAAAAATCTACCCCTTCCCTTTTATATAAAAAGGAACAACAAAAACCTTGACAATAATTACATTTCAAAGAACACAACAATTACATTTCAAGAAAGCTGGGTTCTTCAGAGTCAAAAGGAAGTTGTGCCCTCAGGAAACAGTCAAGAATAAACTCTAACATTTCCACAGTAAGAGATACTCTGTCTCCTATACTGCTGAAATACAGCTGAAATCCCTGGGTAGTACAAATGGTTAACCCTTTTAACTACTGACCAAAAGATTGGAGGTTCAAGTCCACCAGACGTAGCTTGGAAGAAAGGCCTGGCGATCTACTTCCAAACACCAGTCAGTGAGAACTCTATGAAGCACAATTCTACTCTGAAACACATGGGGTTGTCATGTGTCAGAGTCTACTTGACAGCAATATCTTATACTGATCATAGAAAGACCATCTGAGTAGCATTTCAACAAATGTTTAAAGGCAGGTTCACACAAATCTTTTCCCAACTACCTGCTCCTACTCTCCTTTACCCTTTATATTCACAAGCACATAAAACCCTGCACATCCAGTTTTCATGCACTCACAGAAAGCTATGACAACACTTATATCCAGGCTGTTGTATTCCAACCCCATAGCCACAAAGAGCACGGAACAATTCATAGGCTGTCCCTCTTTCAAGGACACATTTGAAAGCAAAGATGACCTAAGCACGCTTCCTTCTCATTACATCCAGTTTCTATGCCTGTAAAATTTTGAACTTCAAAATTCTTCAACTATTTCTACAAATGTGTAATCATGTGTTCTATTATACTCTACATTTCCAATCATGGGGTAGCTATCACCCTGTTAAGCAGCTCATCTTAAGTGAGAAAAGATCATTTCAAAGTTCACTGTTCCTATTTAAAACTACAAATGAGCTAGTCCAGAAAAACAACTTATGGGTCAGAGTGAAGAAAGGGAGAAAAAAAAAATCATCTCTATACAGGGTCATCATGAGATGGAACCAACTTGACGACACTGAACAACAACAATGTAGAAGGCAATGTGAACAGAGAAGCAATGTGTACTATTGTGATTTCCTAAGCACCCTCTAAACATATTGCATTTGCGGTAACTGTTGTTGTTAAGTGCCTTTAGTTGGTTCTGACTCATAGCAACTCTGTATAGGGTTTCCAAGGCTGCAAATCTTTGCAGAAGCAGAAAGCCTCATCTTCCTTCACAGAGTGGCTGGTGGGCTCAAACCGTCAACTTTGTGGTTCACAGTCCAGAGCTTATCTTCTAGAGCCACTGTGCCCCATTGTGGTAATAGACTACAGCACATCCTTTGTAGACAAAGGTCTTTAGAGAGGGTTTAAAAAAAAAAAAAAGGTAAAGAAAACAGTGTATTAAAGTATTAACTGTACAATTTGATCCATCAAGGGTATGAGAAAAACAGAAAAGGCCTTTTCCTTTCCTATGGGGTTCCTGCACCCAAGAAACATTGTTGTTTTTGTTGTTGTTAAGCGCCAATGAGTTGGTTCCGACACATAGCCACCTCATGTAGGGTTTCTGAAGAACAGCTGGTGAGCTTGAAATATTGACCTTGTGGTTCACTCCGACCTTGCAGTCTAGCGTATTAACCCGGCTACAATACAAATATGGAAGTCAGAGTGTTATGGTCACATTAAAGCTCAAGTCCTAAGTCTAACAAGATAAGGTAAGGAGAGAGATAGCAGTGCCAGACAGGGAAGCAGAGGACACAGAACAAGGCAGAGAAGAAAACACCAAGAGATATGACCTATTGGCCTCTATAATGCTCCAGGTATTTTATCCTACATGGACTTATTTACTAAGATCAGTAGTTCGAACCCACCCACCACCGTGTGGGAGAAAGAGGTGGCAGTCTGATTTTATAAAGATTGTTGTTGTTGTTGTTGTTAGGTGCCACTGAGTCAGTACCGACTCATAGCGACCCTATGCACAACACAGAATGAAGCACTACCTTGTCCTGGGCCAACCTCACAATTGTTGCCACACTTGAGACCATTGATGCTGTCATTTTTCCAATCCATCTAGGGGTCTTCCTCTTTTTCTCTGACCCTCCACCTTACCAAACATTATAGCCTTCTCCAGCGAATGGTCCCTCCTGACAATATGTCCCTAAGTATGAGAGAAGAAGTTTGGCCATCCTGGCCTCCAAGGAGCACTCTGGCTGCACTTCTTCCAACACAGATCTGTTGGTTCTTTTGGCATCTATTACAACCTTGGAAATCCTATGGAGCAGTTCTACTCTAGCCTGTATTATTGACAGCCGCTACCTGGAAACCCTGTATAAGGTTGTCATGGGTTGGAACCGACTCAACCGAACTTAACAACAACAGTATTGCTATGAGTGGGAATCTACTCAAAGGCACTGAGTTTGGTTTGGGTGGGGTTATTTGTTATATACTTGAGAATATTCGTTATACCCAACACACCTGGGACTAAGTTTCCTTATTTAAAAAATGAAAAACAGACAAAATGATCCCCAAGATCTTTTTCAGGGCAAACATTCTACAACGCCCCTCAGAAGCAAGAGGAAAAGGACATCATCAATGGCTCAGTACTTATGAACATCACTCAAGTCAGAGCAGTCATTTGGAACTACATGCAGAGAAGCAATAGAGACCTTAAGTGGTCAAGGAAAAGCTATTTTTATCACTTATCTTTTTCTTAAGGTTCCTTAGTGGCGCAATGGTTAAGCACTCAGCTGTGAACAAAAAGGTTCAAATCTACCAACTTCTCCACAGGAGAAAACACCTAGCGATCTATTTCCATGAAGTTTACAACCTACAGAACCCCATGAGGCAGTTCTATCCCGTCATAAATGGTCACTAAGAGTTGGAATCCACTGAACACCACACAACTACATATTGGTCATATACCACCAGCTGGTTATCAGAACAAAAGAGGTTCGAGATTGGTATTGGGGGAAACTACTCATTTGAACACTAAATATAGTTCTAGATTATTTATTCTCTAGTTCCAAAAAGAAGATCAACTCACTTTTCACTATGGTTATGAATTTTAAAAGGAAGAAAGGGGTGGGGGTGGGAGATAAGGCTAAGAAGGGCAACAATTTAATATGTTCTGGTTGAGAAAGTACTATTTAAAGAGAAGAAAAAAAAAAAAACTATCCCATAATAAACTAGTGTGGTTCACAGTAACAAGGTAAAAGAACATCAAACCTACAGAGATGAAGATACATTCTTCTCAGGTTCCACTGGACCAAATTCTTTAGAAAGCATACTGTAAAACTGACAGACATATACACTCCTACACAGACTGAGTTTAATAATATCTTTTTGTTAGCAGCATACCTTTCATGTACCTGTGCACTGGGAATGTTTTAACATGACAAGACCTTACTGAGACAGTCTGCTCTAAAGTGATTTTACTTTACCTATTATTTTCCTTACTTATAAAGCGTATGCTAGCATATTCATCCCACACATGAACATTCCAAATGTACTGCCTCCCAAACAATGCTGCCTTAGACTTCTCCAATGGCAGCTGACGATCATGTTATCACCTATGAATATTAAACATGTATGTACAGGTTTCCTGGGAGCGATCCCTTGCCAGCAGGCAAAGCATAAGGAGTACATAAAACCTTTGGGCGTTGTAATAGGTAATGAGGTACATAAGGAGACTAAAAGGAGCTCTGGTGGTACTGAGGCTAAAGCGCTCCACTGCTAACTAAAAGGGCAGTGGCTGGGACACACCAGCCGCACCACAGGAGACCAATGTGGCAGACTGCTTTCATAAGGACTCACGACCTTGGCTATCAATCATACAGAACAGTTCTACCGTCTTCTACAGAATCGACTTGATGACCATAGGTTTCTTTTTACTTTAAGAGAACAAAGGAAAGGAGATGGCGCTGAGAAAGAAGAGGTTGGAGGCCTAAAGATGAATTTGACTTACAACTTGGCCCAATTATCATTATCTGAACACAGAGTTCCCTAAATTAGATTACACTTCAAGTGAAGACAGACAAATGCCTTAACTAGTTCCCAAATCCCATTTATACCATATGCAAGTTAGGTCATCTAGAATAGTATGAAAACTATCAACTTGCAATACCATTCTGACTTCAAAATATAAGGCTAAAAAATACAGATCGCATATAGCTAAATTTAACTTAGCCTAAAAATGGTTTCACTGAAGCAGGGGTGGGGAACATCCGGCCCTCGGGCTGTATGAGGCCTATGAAATCATTTAGTCTGGCCCTGCTAAAGCAACCCACAGTTCTAGCCATCGCATTAGGGATGAGGTAATTAAATGTTTGACCAAATATAATTTTTAAATTGATAATTTTGTATGACCGATGAATGATGTTATCAGTTTTGGCACAAAGAAAGCTTCTCCACACCTGCATTAAAACACAAAAAGAACCAGCCTGGGGTTCAGAACGCTTTATAATAGAGGTCATGGTCAACAAACTGCAAAAACACTCAGTGATCTGATGTTATGCCGAGTTTATACATTTCCCCAAGACACTTTCAAACACTATCATTTTGGATTTTGTTCCTTGAAATAATGTTGTTTCAAAGTTGTAGGGAGAGATCTAAGTAAGAAACCCAAGAAGCAACACAAATAAATGTTAAGAATAGTGATACCCTATCAACTTTCTGAAAAAATATGAAGTAGATGAATTTCATGTATCTTTCAGCATACAGAGCTTAACACATAATTATCATTTTGCTTGAGTTAAATAATTACCAGCAGGCAAGAAGTCCTCATTTCTGTTTTAAAGCTCTTCCTTTCATAATTACACAAGTCAGGTCATTAAAAGAAATCCCTATTTTGTTTTCTAAATTTTTCAGTGAAAATGATACAAGCAGCAAGAGTAATTTTTTTATTGTCATGACCAACTAAAAATGCATCAAACTATCCAGTAGAAGCAAATTTTTAAAAGTAGCTCGCTTTCTGCTCAACAGATACTAAAAGGAAAAACAACAAACAACCAAAAATAAGTAACTGTTCTCCCAAAGAAAAAATTCATTTTCTGCGCGGTGTACCTAAACAGCCGATTGCTACACAGCCAACTGCATATGAACTGCAGAAGCCGTGAACACAACAGAAAGAACAGTAAATGAGATCTGAAATAAGACTGACAGTTCCCATTGCAGTTCTATCACATACAGTTGTTGTTATTGATAGCGGCATCGAATCAGTTCCAACTCACAGCGACCCTGTACAGAGTTTCCAAGGAACAACTGGTAGGTTTGAACCACTGACCTTATGGTTAGCAGTCATCCCACAGTGCCACACCAGTAATTCCCAAAAGTGCAACTTACTAAACAACTCCTACTTTTGCCCTTGAGGACAATCAGCCTGTATTCACAACAAATGCTTCAGCACAATTACCCTTCACTTGCTGCACATGCAGTTTGAAATCACTGCAAAGGTTTTGAGCCTTGTACTGAAAACCCAATGTCGCCAAGTGGATTCCAACTTACATCAACCCTGAGGGCAGACTAGAACTGCCCCAGAGGGTTTCCAAGGCTATAAATCTTTACAGAAGCAGCCTGCCACATCTTTCTCCCATGGAGCAACTGAAGAGTTTGAACTACTACTGGCCTTCTGTTTAGCAGTTAAATGTTTTAAACCACTGGGCCACCAGGGTTCCTTTTTGCACTAAAGTAAAGCTAAATTAAGAACCATATGCACCTGTTCTGACTTACCCATATAATTCTGCACTTAAAAGACACTTCGGTAGCCACCTAGCAGACATAGCAAAATGTCCCTTTTCTGATTATTCAGTTATGCTGGTTAGTAATTCCATACATGAGCCCTGGATACCCACAGATAAATGTAAAACTTTCCCTAAAAGCCGAGACTGTAAATTCCAAAAAGGCAAAGTTTCCCCCCCCCCCAAAAAAGCTAAAGAGGATATAGAGAAACTCTGTTAATTGATGGTATGTGGAGGGGATTATAATCAATGTAATGAAACAAGGTATATGAATGTTTGAATGTGAAACCAATGATGTGCCCTGAAAACTTTCACTCAATCCACAATAAAAACCTTAAATAAAAAAAAATTAAAAAAAGACACTTCAGAAGGGATTCTATTTGTAAGCCAGACACTGCCTGTACTAGTTATGTGACATTAGACAGGTTACCTAACTTATTTAAGTTGTCATTTCAAGTGCTCTCGAGTCCATTCCAACTCACAGTGACACTTACAGGGTTGCTGAGGAATAGCTGGTGGGTTTGAACAGCTCACCTTGGTTAGCAGTCCAGTGCTTATCCTACAGTGCCACACCAGGACTCCTTTAAGTTACTGTTTTTGTTAAGAACCATCAGTTTCCGACTCATAACAACCCTCTACAGGGTTTCCAAGGAGCAGTTGGTGGGTCTGAGCCACCAATCTTGTGGTTAGCAGTACAGTGCTTATCCTACAGCGCCATACCAGAACTTCCCTTAAGTTGGGTATCTGTATTTAAATTGGGTAACACACACATATACATATAGCCATAGAACTGTAACGCTAAACATTAAAATAAAAATCTTCTTACTGAACATGTAATATACGATGAAAACAATTAAACTTTTTTAAAATGTCATGATTTTAAAAGACCAGCACCATTATAGAAGATTAAACATTTCCCTGTGTGTGCAATAAACAGGATGCAATATTTAAGGATCATAGTTAATGCCCAAGAAGCCATGAGGCAGGTGCTTTTCACAAGTGTCAAGTAAACACAGATTTAATTTTCCATAGCTTATAAAAAGCAGTATGCTGATATCCTCAGGACTCTTTTGGAAACGCACATCAATACCCACACATAAAGCATTACAGGCTGATATTTCAGCACAGCAATCCCAGCCGGGTAGCTGAAAATACCGGGACCTACACAGTGTTCCCCTAACCAGTCAGCTGAAGGCCTTCTTCCCATTCTTCTCTACAACACACAGAACACACCTGTACACCTTTGATACCGTTGCTAGCTGCCACTCAGCAGGCTCCTGACTCCTGGTGACCCCACATATAGCAAAAGGAAAAGCTGCTCAGTCCTGAGCCATCCCCTTGATCAGTCGGGGAGCAGACTGTTGTGATCCAAAAGATTTCCACTTGCTGATTTTTGGAACTATCTAGCCAGGCTTTTACTCTCACTCTGTCTGAGACCAGTTCAGCATCACAACAACATTCAAGTCCCCACTGACAGATAAGTGGAGGTTGTGTTTAAGGTGCATTGGCTGCAAATGGAACCCAGTTCTCTAAGTATAGACAACTATACTGTTCACACTATAATCTAATCATTTCATTTGTATGTTCTGGTTAAAAATAGAGCTGATAGACTTGCTGTAAAATAAAAGATCTCCCCCACATTTATCTTCAACATTGCTCCTGTACATTCTGCTCATACTATAAACATTTTCTAACTCAGCTTATCTGTGGAAATCTTCAAAGGAACAGACATTGCATATGGCATTAGTTCACTGACTCGCTATTTGAACAAAGAAGTGAGTGGGAGTGCAGAAAAAAAATGCCTAAACGCCTAACTTTTCATGCCTGAGAGCATGATATTTTTAAAACTCATGAAACGGAACTTAAGACCTGAAAGAATACTGTTCAAAAGAAATGCTGAAGACATGATTCTCTGAGTCTTACGGAGCCCTACGGGCATTAAAAAAAAAAAAATCTGAAGACTCCCAAATACTACCAGAAAATAGTAACACTTCAAACAAACCCTTCCCCTTTTCATGCCCTCCTCTTATGACCAGAATCTCAGGTGTAATGGACAGCACCTGCCCAACACAAGGTTGTTGTTACTGTGAAGTACCGTCGAGTCAGTTCTGACCCATAGCGACCCTGTACAGAGTTTCCAAGGAGGAACTGGTGGTTTGAACTGCCAAACTTTAAGTTCAAAAGGCTTTGCAGTTTGGCACATTAACCCACAGCGCCACACCAGAACTCCCAACACATGGTGAGGGGCTGCTAAAAAGGGCTGCCTTCCCATAAATATCCCCAGGAGTTATAGAGATGATGGAAATTCCACCATTACAAACCCATTTTTCAAAGCTTTATTTCCTTGTAAAGAGAGGGATGTAGAAGTCAAAGAATGGATAATGCATATATACAATTTAAAACTTAATTATTAAAACAAACATTAAGTACCCATTATCCTTTTCAAGAGAGAGAACATCACAATACACACAAGCCTCCACCACCACCTACCACGGGGCTCTGCTACAGGTGACCACAATCCTGCAATCATCATTTCCTTGAATTTCAGTTGACCACCTACACCTGCTTCTCTAAAGAACACAGTTAACTTTTTCCCAAGTTAGAATGTTATACAAATTGAATCATTGTTGTTGTTGCTGTTATGTGCCTTGGAGTCGGTTCAGACTCACAGTGAGTGACCTTGTACAAGGTTTCCGAGGCTGTAAGTCTTCACCAGAGCAGAAAGCCTCATCTTTCTCCCGCAGAACAGCTGGTAGTTTAGAACTGCTGACCTTGCTATTCACAGTCCGATTCGTAACCACTACGCTACCAGAGCTCCTGAATCATACGAGTTATTTAATGTATGTGCATTCTTTCACTCCACATTACATTACAGAGATTCATCCACTTATCTACCTATTCATTCCAATATTCATGGATATTTGAGTTGCTTCCTTTTGAGGCTTTTCTGAATTCTGCTATGAACATTCATGCACAGGTCTTCTAGTGTGTGTGTGCTAGAATTTCCAGAGAGTACCTTCCAAGGGGAGAAGTGCTAAGTCTTTATCGTTAAAGGAAAATGATACACTGTCTTTCAAAGTGAATATACCAACACACACATACACTAGTTATGAGTGTGAGAGGCAGAATCTGCTCTTTAAACTAAACATCTGTCTTCAAATATTCACCATTACAACAGAAATACTAGTAGGAGAATGACAATACATACTAGATACATTCTTAGCAAATAGTCTGGTTTCAAAATGACATTTGAGAACAGGACCAGAGATACGTGTGCAACACAGTTATTTTTGGAGGCAAAAATAATGCATAAAGTGGACGGAGATGGGCAACTTGGACATTGGATACTCAAATGGGGAGGGGGGACTACAAAGGCAAGAAGTGACTGACTTACAAGCTTTCAAGGGGGAACCTAGTGCTAGGGAGCATGGAGGAAGGCAGAATCTCCAGTGGGTACTATTCAATCTGTCTGGGCGGAGCGGATAAAAGGAAATACAGATGGGTAACTCGTGATACTGTAGTGAATAATGCTTACAAGGATGGATTATGAGGGTTGGAAATGCAAAGGTAGACATTTTGGAACAAGGAAGGGAGTGATTAGTTCTACAGGCTAGGAGCGGAGGTATCTGGGACCATCAATGGAGAAGAGCCGAGAGCGGGACCCTACCCAGAGAAACAGAGATGCCTGAGATGGAGACAGAGACGACGACGTGGAGTAATGAAGCGGCTGGGGACTTTGGATCCAGAAAGGGAGAGGGACTGTGGGCCGAAAACTGGGGGGTTGGGGGAAGTGTAGGGGGCAGGCTTCTAGGATATACCCTTTGGTTGGTTGGTGATGCATGGAGCAAATCGGACCATGGCAATGAGATGATATACGATGGAATGAATGTAAAACTAAAGTTCTCTCATGTAAACTACCATATAATTCACAATAAAACATAAAAAAATAATAATAATAATGCATAAAGAATGATCCAAAGGGTAAAGTCCTTGTTTTAACAACTAAGTCTGGATTAAACACCACACAGTGGTAACACAGTTGACCAAGATACAACAGTAAAAGTAGGGGGAAAACATAAAGCTTTACCTGTTTGTTAAGACTCCTCCAAAGACCTCCAACTTTTAAATCCTGAAAGACCAGGTCTTCAAACTGGTTCATTCTGGTTTGACTCACTTTCCATCTCAGCCATAAGGAACTTTAGTAGCATAGTGGTTATGAGTCAGACTGCTAACCTTAAAGTCAGCAATTCGAAACTACCAGCCGTCCCATAGAAGAAAGATGAGACTTTCTGCTCCCATAAAAATTTACAGCCTAGAAACCCAATGTAGGATCGCTGAGTCCGAACTGACTCGTCAGCACACCACCACCATCCCAGCTATACTGAATCAGGATCTACACTTTCACAAAGGCTGAAGATGTATGCTTTTAAGAAATCACCAGGAACCTATAAGAATCACCTGAGGGAGCTTGTTAAAATAGATATTCTGATTCAGTATATCTGGGGTGGAAAGGCAAAGTCTCAGGAGGGGATCAAACCAGAATGAACCAGGTGGAAGTCTATGAGAGACTCAGAACAACTTCACTAGCTACTCAATACATAAACTCAGCTATTAGTGATACTAAGGAAGAACTTTTAATGTCTCAAAATATATATATATAAATCCTGTTGGCAGCCATTGCTATAATGTTTAGCATTTAAGGAAAACAGATTAGTATTTGACTTGACGTAATTCAACTATCAACAAAAAACTTCCTAAACTTAGGTAGCACATATGAAGCAGAGCTAAAATCCCTGATGAATTTCAGGTAAGATGCTGATTTCATCAGAAGCACTGTCACTTCTTTCTATTCTTGCTTGTCTCACAAAGAGAGGGGGAACGGTATTGTCTAACATTGGTCAGAAATATGATACAATAAGATTTAAATCCTGGTCTGTTTGACTTAGAGACCTGTGTTCTTTATATGAAAGCATGCTACCAAAAGAAGGAGTACTGATATGGCGCTGTGGGCTAATGTGCTGGACTGCAAAGTCGCTTTGAACCATGAGATCAGCAGTTCAAGCTCACCAGCTGCTCCTTGGAAATCCTATACACAGTCGCTATGGATTGGAAGCAACTCGGTGGCAGTTAACAACAACACCAAACCAAAACAAAGACTACCATATCATAAGCCAAACTTAAACTACCAATACTGGTATGGCACTGTAGGATAAGCATTGGACTGCAAGGTTGGCTTGAACCACAATATCAGTGGTTCAAACTCACCAGCCACTCCTTGGAAACCCTAGACATGGTTGCTATGAGTTGGAACTGACTCGATGGCACTTAACAACTAAAAATAAAAATTTTCAATTTTGATAAATTATTTCTAATTTTGGTTAATTTGGTACTTAGTAAATGAATTATAGACTGTTGTTGTTAAGTGCCGTTGAGTCAGTTCCGACCCATAGTGACCCTGTATAGGGTTTCCAAGGAGTGGCTCGTGAGCTTGAACTGCCGACCTTGAGGTTCAAACCGACTTTGCAGTCCAGCGCATTAACCCACAGTGCCACACCAGGTGTCCCTATCAAAGAAAAACTGAAAATGGAATCAAGAAAGTTACATACACTTTAGAAAATGAAATATAAAGCAGATTAATTATGGCATCTCATTACATCAATCTACAATGAAATTTAACACACTTCAGAAAACAAAATGAAATTTTTATTTGTAGGAGAAAAGATAGAACAACTTTGTGATCTTAGAGGAAAAATAGATTTCTCAAGCAAGACAGAAAACAGCATAAACCATAACATCAAAAAATGATCAACTCAATTATATTAAAATTTCAAACGGTGTACTTTGAAAGGCACCCTTATCAAAGTAAAAGTAATCTCATGTTAAAAGAGATCTGCAAACACAAATAAGATAAGTGTCAAAAAAACATGAAGAACATCTTAGACTCCCGTTGACCTGGAGATGAGAGAGAGAAGAAGAAGGACTAGTTGGTCCGAATGTGATGAAACCTGGGGACTCCTAAGGCCATGGACAAGGACCTAGGCATTGAGAGTGAAGCATCCAGCTGATACAAAGTGAAGGGAAACACACAAGAACATCCAAACTTGCAGACAGTACACATTTGTCCTAGCTTTGATGGTTTAATGATCAGAACTCACCTAGAGGAAGATAAAGAAATGTGATAAAAGAAACAAGTGTAAATTGCTACACTTTGATGAACTTGACCTATACTTATGGATATAGTAGCTCAAAATACCAACTGAGAGGAAAGGAGTCTTCACATCAAGGATCAAACCTATCCCCCCTCTGTATTCAGGGTTAATTGGGACAGGCAACTTAGACATTGGCTACCTAAAGTGGGGGGTCAGGGGAAGCTATAAAGGCACAAAGTGGCTGGCTTACAAGTTTTCAAGAGGGAGTTTAGTTCCAGAATGTACAGAGGAAGATAGAATCCCTACTGAATAGTTTTCATCCTGTCTAGACAGGTCTGGTGAAACGAGATGGGAATAAGATTCTTATGATTCATTAGTGAATAGAGAGAGCAGCTGAGGACTTTAGACTCATGAAACGAGAATGGCTGTGAGTTGGTGGCCAGGAGGCAAGTTTGCAGAAAGTGCCCTTGGGCTGTTTAAATGATTATATAGTCAGTGTTTTTGTGTACATCAGGATAAAAAAAAAAAAAAAAAAAGGGAATAGACGCAAATACTGTTGAATGATGATGCATGAAGGGGATTGTAATCATTGCAATGAAATGAAATATGATAGGATGAGTGCAGTACCAATGTTCTCCCATGTAAACTAACACTCAATTCACAATAAAAGCTTTATTAATAAGAAAACATGAAGAACATCTACAAGCCAATGTTCACAAAATGTGAGCAATTTAAGTTTACAGAGAAGAAAGGAAAAAACAGCAATAAACATAAAAAGCAATTCAACCTCAATAGTAACTAAAGAGACAAAATGAAGAAAGCCATAGCCCATTCATTCATCCCACCTTTTCACCGCACACGTGTTTTGCTTGCCTCCTCAACCCAGCTTAAATCTTAAGTCCTTCCTTAGAATCTTCCTTTCCCATCTCCCACTTCAATGAAGTTTTATATTAAACTATAATCATGATTATATTCAATTCTTCAAAGTTCTGTTACTGTAGCCACATAGAATGTAAATGGTGGTGGGTGGGTAGGAGGGAGGGAAATACACTTGTTCTCACCTTAAACTCAGAAACACCAACTTCAAGTGGGCTCCTGTTACTACCAAACAGCATGCCATACTTTCTTATTTCATTCAACCTCCCACTCCCTAAACAACTATTTCTTACCTTCTCCTTTTCCCTCATATGAGCCCTGTGGGTTAGGTTGCTAGCCACAGGGTGAACAATACAAATCTACCCGCCATTCCATGGAAAAAAGACGAGAGATGAAGCTGTCTGCTCCCATAAAAATGTAGTTTCAGAAATGCTTCCCAGGGTGGCTGTGAGTCAGAACTGACTCTATGCAGTGGGTTTTACATTGTTTGGTGTTACCTCATGCTTACAGCATCTTCTCCCCCATTCTCATCCACAGATTTCCTCTCTGTCAAAACAGCTCTTCTCAAGGTGACCAGAAACCTCATTTGTTAAATTACCCTTTCAATTTGTAGTTGTTATCAGCTGCATTTAACACACTAGGTTACAATTTCAGTATGAAAGTAGAAGCAACAAGAACTTTATCAAACATCCATCACCGCTTTTACCCATCTACCTATATCCCGTTGTTCTTAAGTCGGTTCTGACCCATAGCAACTCTATATAGGGTTTACCGAAGAGAGGCTGGTGAGCTTGAACTGCTAACCTTGCAGTTCAACCGGCTTTGAGGTCTGACGCATTAAGCCACAGCGCCACACCAGGACTCCTATTGTCTTCTCTCCTATTAGAGTGGAGAAGCTCTCCAAGCCCCAACAGTGGCAACTCCTCCACATGTATATCAGATTCCATCGCTTCATGTCTACCACAGAACAAAGGTCCAACGATTTTTGTCCTTCCCTGTTATTTCTGCCTTCTATTAAACATCCTGGTGTGCTGCTGTATGATAAGCACTGCACTATTAACCACAAGGTTAGAGATTCAAGCCCATCAACCGCTCCTTAATAACTCTATACAATCTATATCATCATCCTCCAGGTGCTCTGGTAATGTAGTGGTTACGAATCGGGCTACTAATCTCACGGTCAGCAGTTCGAAACTACTAGCTGTTCCATGGGAGAAAGATGAGGCTTTCTGCTCTCATAAAGATTTACACCCTCGGGAAACCCTGTGCAGGGTCGCTATGGGTTGGAACCAACTTAACGGCATTTAACAACTACAACAGGGTTCAGTGGGAAGTTGCTATTCCACTTTTAGTGTGTGCTGCCATCTAGTGGGTGGCCTGTATCAGTGTGTAAATGTGAAGAGACCCCTTGGGACATATGTGTCCTGGTGTGGTAACCAAAAGGTTGACGATTCAAACTCACCATGTTCCTTGGAAAGCCTATACAAGGTTGCTATGAATTGAATCTGCCCTTAATAACAATAACAACTGTATCAAAATCCATATTATCTCCAAAAATTTTTTCATTTCATTCCAAATGACTTCCATTTCTGAAAATACATAGCTTCAATAAAAAATTCAAAGTATTAATTAATCTAGTTTTGAAAAGGCTAATAAAATTCTTTGACCCATTTCTCCCACCAACCTATTATTCCCCTTTCTTTTATAACATAACTCCTTAAAAATAAGAATTTTTTATACTTGCAGTCTTAAATGTCTCTCCTTCCATATTCTTTCTTAAATCCAAGAATTTACTCTACCTCTCTGTCAAAACAGCTCTCCTCAAGGTGACCAGAAACCTCATTTGTTAAATTATCCTTTCAATTCATAGTTATCAGCTGCATTTGACACAATAGGTTGCACCTTCTTCCTTGAAATACTTGAAGGCATCATCTCTCCTGGGTTTTCTTTTATCACTTGTGCTGAGTCTCCTTTGCCAGTTTCTTCCCATCTCCCTAATCTCTGTAAGTACAATGGTGCCCAGGGATCAATACTGTCTAGCTATTAACACTCTCCTTTGTTGTTGTTGTTGTTAAGTGCCCTTGAGTTGGTTCTGACTCATAACAACCCTGTATAGAGTTTCCAAGGTGTGATTGGTGGGTTTGAACTACCGATCTTGCAGTTCAAACCAACTTTGTGGTCCAGTGCTTATCCTACAACGCCACATTATCTCATATAGTCTCAGGACTTTAAATGTCTCTGGAGCCAATAAAACAGTGACTACTGACAACAACACAGACTGATATCACTCAATTGTATACAGCTCCACCCGACCTATCTCCTGAACTCCAGATGCCTTTGCCCAACAGCCCACTCTACATCTCCAGTTAGATGTTGTGCTGGATCTCTTCCATTTGCCACTCCAGATTCACCTTTCTCCACTTTATTCTGCCCTAGGAGGTTGAGCTACATGGTGATGATAACAGGTTTCCCCTGCCTCTGGCTTCCAGTAGGTTAAGCTTGTGGGAAGCCCTGGCAGGAAACTGGAGGATATTTCTCTGTCTCTCTCCCTTTGGACTAATCTACACTACCTTCTCAAGGTAATCTTCTCTACATGAATCTTTCGTTTAGTATAACAGTAACTCTGTTTACCTGGTCTGACAATGCACTATCCCTGTGATCCTTTTTTTACAATGGCTCCTTCATTAAAGTTTCCTTCTAATTATTTTGAGCATGGCATCTGTTTTCTCCAGACATCCTCACTGATACAGATACGTAAGCCTCATCAATGCAGATATCTAACTGGCATCTCGATTTTATCAAGTCTAAAACCGAACTTCTTCTATCATTTCACCCAGTCCAGTTAATGGCTGTTGTTGCTGTTAAGGGCTGTCAAGCCGGTTCTGACTCACAGCAATCCTGTATAGGGTTTCTGAGGCTGTAAATTTTTGCAGGAGCAGATAGCTTTCTGCTTTTTCCCACAGAGCAGCTGGTAGGCTCAAACCACTGACTTTGAGGTTCACAGTCCAGTGCTTATCCACAGCTTTATCCTTTAGCTGTTTGGGCCAGAAACTTGGCATAATTCTTACATGTCTTTTCATCTCATACCTCAGAATAGATCCAGAACCTAATCACATTTTACCACCTCTAATGCTTCCCATAACTGGCCAAAATGCAAGTAACAAGAGAGAAATACTCATTGGACAGGCAAAATTATTTAGGACAATAATTCTTTTTGAACAATCAATGAGCTGAATGCAAGCCTGCACCTAAGAGGGTCATGCACTGTATATTATAATGACACTAGATTGAACCGTGGCCCGCTGACTCACAATCTAATATTCTCTCCATTTACCTCTTCCTCTCCTATTCAGAAACTTTACTAAGTTAGAAAAAAATTCATCAATTTATGACTCTTAGTCTGGTAAAAGCATTTAAAAACTACAAGCAAATGAGGCAGAAGAGAGGTAAAACTCAAAAACAGCATGTTCTTGTTAAGTGCCATGGAGTCTGATCCAACCCCTAGTGACCCGTATAGGGTTTCTGAGGAGCGGCTGGTGAGTTTGAACCAATGACCTCAAACTGACCTTGTATCCCAGCTCATTAACCTGCAGCAGCACCCCACCAAGTCTCTAAAAAAAAGGCATAAAAGTGGGGACAAACAAGAGTTCAAGAACAAACTGAAAAAATTAATTTGGATTTATTTCTCTCACATCTCCATCTATTAATTTTTCTAACATGATCATAACAAAATTTTTCTTGTTGAGGCTCACATGCAGTTGCAAGAAATAATACAGAGAAGATCCCTTGTACATTTCACTCAGATTCCCTAACGATAACACTTTGCAAAACTATAATAATAACAAAACTGGAATACTGATACACTCACATTGATCCCATCCATCAAACTTCTTCAGTTTTCCCAGTTTCTTTGTTCTCATTTGTGTACATGTGTGGGTGTTAAGTTCTACACAATTTTTATCACTTGTGTAGG
Source organism: Chrysochloris asiatica (assembly GCF_000296735.1). Lineage (NCBI taxonomy): Eukaryota > Metazoa > Chordata > Mammalia > Afrosoricida > Chrysochloridae > Chrysochloris > Chrysochloris asiatica. Next base: position 46,158,311 of record NW_006408522.1, read on the forward strand.
TTCGTATACTCATCACCATAGTCAAGATATTGAATAGTGGCAGCAACACAAGACTCTCTCATTGATAACCAAAAGCTACACACACACACACCTGGCACCCATGACTCGATCTTCGATCCAGCCTTTAAATTCCTACGTCAGACTCCAGAGGTACACCCAGTGCCACCCCATTATTTCCTGTTACTACTCTCCAGCTCTACTCAGCTCAACCTCACTCAAGGTGGAGTCAATAACAGCAGTCAGGGCAGGAATGGGCTTTCCACCTTATGGACAGAGAAGGCTGAGTCCCAGATGCAGAAAAGAAAACTTGTGGTATTCTTGTGAATGCAGTTCTAACATGTACACATCTATTAATATGCATATTCGTGGCTATAAGAAAATATGGAAAAAAGAACATAAATATCTAGAAATTTCGTAAAGCTTTGTATCAATGCAAGTATGGATCCCTCTAAAATCAGAGAGCATTAGCATCTACTTCTGTTTCTCAGGTTCCCTACTTCAGAGGGGCCTGGTTCAGTATTTTTCACCTACATAAAGCCTTTTTATCCATCTCAGCAGAAAGATCTAGTCACTGTACATGAGTACCTGGATATTCTGATTTCTACTTTTACAAGCTTCATTTCCCCCTTGCAGCCACTTAGAAACACTGTCCCTTACTTGGATTTACAATCCAAATACCAAAGGATGGATTGCTAGTTATAAAAATGCTACTTTAAAAAGGCACATTAACAAAATGTCTATGCAACTTTCCCAGCATTAAGCAGTATGTGTGCAACTGGAATTCATACCTGCAGAGCTAAGGAGGACGCTGAAATCTGTCCCCCTCTGCGATTCTCCACTTTCATTATCGACCTCTTTTTCTGTATCTTGGTATCGATCCCAGTTAGAGACAATCTTTCTTTTAGAATAATTTCCCTGTTCATCATTCTCTTCTCCGTAAGTCTCTGCATCACTGTCATCTTCAACCTGCAATCATTAGAGGTAAATCGGTAAACAGACAGTGGAATCTTGACCTTAGCAGCCTTAGCAATGATATAAAACAAAATAACAACAAAAGGTATCATTAAAAAAAAAAAAAAAGCAAACCTACAGACAAAGCTGTCTGAAGATACTAAACAAAATTTCAGGAGAAATACATTACACCAGAGTAAACTTTTCATTTAGCATTGAAAGGGAATCTGGAAAATTACTGTCTAAATGTGTGTAACTGATATCTCTAGCATCTACCCTAACACAAAGGAACTCCAAAAAGTCTACGGAAAAATAGAATGAAAAGATAGTGAAATTTTTCCACAAACTTTTTTAAAGGCCCCTTTGCATATCCTATTTTACTCATTTTTTTCATCTAGTTGAAACAAAGACTGAAACAGGACTTCAGGGTGGAAATAAACATTTTACAAATTTCAGGAACACACTCCATAAATATTTTATCAATTTTAAATAAGAGACCTGCACAGATGCAGTCTAGAGAACTGGTCCCCAGTCCTGGACTTTAAAGGGCTAAGAGAACATGCAGATTAAAATGCAGATTGTGAGAAATTCAAGAAGACAAAAAGCCCAATTTCTTATACAAATAAATTGCAAGGGGGGCAAACTGTGAGGGAGGGAGGCGAAACCTATAGATTAAAAGAGTTGAAAGAAAACATCTTGTGTGCCATGGAATCAATTTGACTTACCCACAGAGTGGCTGGGTGGGTTCGAACCACCAACAGAAACATAACCAATTAAAATGTAGTGAACCTATCTGTACCTGATTTAAATGACTTAACTAGAGAAAATCATCATTTATGAAACAACTGGGAAAATGTGAGCAATAACTGTATACTTCTACTAGATTATACTAAGAAAATACTGTTTCTTATTGATTGTTTGGTGTGATGGTGGGTATCTGATTTTTTTGTGACATTTTATCTTTTAGAAATAAATATGGAACTATTTATGGACGAAAATATGTGGCATCTGCGATTTGCTTCTTTATAGCAGGTGGGGAGGAGTAGTGAATAGAGATGAAACAAGCACAGGCACAACTTTTAACTACTGACTGATACATGGAAAATAATTCTATTGTACTGTCTACTTTCAAGCTCACCAGCTGCTTCTAGGAAACCCTACGCAGAGTTGCTATGGGTCAGGACGGGCTTGATGGCATTTAACAACAAACAACAACAACTTTCCTAGTAAGTTTGAAATTTTCTATAATTGAGGCTAGTGTCAGATGTGGTGCTGCAGATAAGTACTGGACGGCTAACCTCAAGAACAGCCATTCAAACCCACCAGCCACTTCCTCCGAAACCCTATATAGGGTCATTATGGGTCAGAAGCAATTCAAGGATGTAAACAGAATGTAAAGACAGGGTTCAAAAACATCATGACAATTATAAAATTCTCAGCAAGAAAAAAATTAGTGAAATGCATTAAAACAACCCATCTGTATAAGATAAGTTAGTACAGCCTTTTTTATAGAGAAGCCTTAATTAACTCAAAAATAAGACATGCACATTGTAATAAACAATATACCGCCACCTTCCTGTCTCCCAGAGAGCACCACTATATAAACACCTTAGTGTATATACTTCCAGGTCTTTCTCTACATATTTATGTGTATGTGTGTATTCACCAGCTTTTTTTAAAAAAATATTCTCCACCTTTCCATTTCAGTACATTTTCATTTCAAGTAATACCCAGACTAGTTGCAAATTTCCCTGATCCTGAAAAAAAATTCCTTTACAGCAAGTCTGCTCAAACCAGTTCCCAATTCGGCACCATGCATTGTAACTGATTGTTTTGTGCCTTATGTCCTCTTCTTCTCTAGCACAATCCCTTTTTTATGACACTGATTTATTGAAGAGACCAGGTGAGGTATCATGCAGAAGGGCCCGTCTTCTGCCTAGCAGCTTGCTCCTGGGAGCATTATTTCCATAGTTCGTTCTTTTATCTCCAATATTTCCTATAATCTAAAATATCTAATCACCTGATGGACTTAAGCTAAATATTTTTTTGCTTAAATACGCCATAGATAGTACTCTGAATTTCATCTTGCACCACATCAAATAACACATAATGAATGTCTGGACCAACATAAGTAAGGCTAAGAATGGGTGATTAAGTCTGACCTACTCACTGTAACATATCTTGTCTCCCTTGGATCTAGGAAATTATCTTTGTGGTGTTACTTGGATCTACTACAAATTTCTAGTGCCCCATCAACTGTTTATCCAACAAATTTAATTCTAGTGAGTAATGGTCACCTAAATCAAATTTCCTAAGTTTGTGAAATGGTGTAAGTTGACCTTTCAAGATCACTTTCAGCCCTCAAATACCACCATAATACTCCTTGGCAGCACAAAAATATGGCAATCTATGTTATAGTCTAAGGACTGCAAAGCCTGACTGAAACCTAGAAGTTTCCTACCACTCTTCAAGTTTCTTGGAACCAGAAGATGCTAACAGATTAAAAGCATGTGACCAAATGAGCTCTGCTATCTAATAGGAATACAGGAATACGCCAAAGAAAATAGCCTGATGAGAAGGGAGTGGATGGAGGGAGTGAAAGGGCTGCAGAAACTGAAGAAGATACTAGCAGGGCTTAATCTGGGCAAATCTCATATTCTTTTGTTGCCCGCTGGGTGAACAGAGTTCAGAGAGCTTTCTCCAGTTAGTACAAAAATCCCTGAGCATGGTCACAACACATGGCAGAAAAGTAAGCATGGGCAAAATAATTCGCTTGATGTGAAAAAGGATTATGATCTGAAATGCTTGAGGGACTATTAATGCAGAGAGACAGGCACAGGAATGGGAGGCAGGAGACAGATAGAAGTAACGGTCCTGCCGTCATCATCATTTACTATTTACTGAGTGTTCATAATAGACTGGGCCTCACACAGCTGAATGACTCACCAATTCCCAACTCAGAAGAATCACTGAACAAGGTTCTTATTCCCCCACCCAAGTGCAGAGACAAAAAGAGTTGTCATTAGTCTCCATCACAGGAGGGCAATAAGAAGTAATAAAGTTCAGATATTTGATGAGAGTTAAAGAAAGGTATTATCTTTAAAATTCCTAGAGATTTCATACTTGGTTCATTTTGCATCATTTTGCAAAGATGTGGGACAAATTTTTTAAATACAACGTCCCAAGATGGAGAGAAGAAAGGAGGCAATTAAAATATTGATGAAAGCATTTTCATCAGTATTCCAAATCCCAAGTAAAAGTCTATGACCTAAACTAATGTCAACAACTTTTTGAGTAAGGAAGGCACTAAATGGAACAATAGTGGAAACAATGTGAAAACTGTCAATATAAAGGCATCATTAGGACGTTAGCAACATCATTATAAACTTGTTCTGCTAATTATCATTGTAGCATTTCATGCCTGCACTTTGGCCATTGGAGGCAGCATTCATAAAATGACAGGAAGGCAATAAATTCAACACACTAAAGATCTACTATGACTAAATTACTGCTGCCAAATAGAACAGAAAACTAATAGCCCACTGTGGGATAAAGTACTGGACCGCAAGGTCATTTTGAACTACAGGATCGACAGTTGAAACTCACCAGCCACTCCTAGGTAACCGTAGGAGTCGGAATTGACTTGACGGCACTTAAGAACAACAATAAAATTAAACTGAGAAAAGAATAGCTTGATGTTTTGTGGTTCTTCCAAAAGGCATAGGTAATTCTAACTTCCCCTACATTACACAATAAAAATGAGAAAAATTATTCCAGGGATGACTCCTCAAAGCTGACAGTAAACTCTCTCCAGGAAGAGGTACGACAAGAAAACCTCATTCACTCAATCTGTGAGACTGAGTCAAACTACCAGTGTTCTTTTCATATATAAAAATGACCATATCGTGGATTTAGTCATGTTCAGACAATTTAAAGAAAAAGCAGAAACACTGCTCTGGAATCAATTCTGACTCAGTGATTCTAACACAGAACAGAACTAACTGTTCCTTAGGGTTTCCGAGACTGCAAACACTGGTGTGGTGCTGTAGGATCAGCACTGGACTATGAACCACAAGGTCAGCAGTTCAAGCCCCCAGCTGCTCCTCTGAAACCCTGTACAGGGTTGCTGTGAGTCAGAAATGACTCCAGTACTTAACAACAACAAATCTTTACAAGGGCAGACAGTCTTTACAAGGGCATCTCAGGAATGCAAGAGTACTTTAATATACCAAAATCAATTATTGTAACACACCGTATTAACAGAATGTTATTGTTTGTGACATCAAGTAGGTTCTGACTTATAGCAACTCTGTGTAGTATTTATAAGGAGTGACTAGCAAGTGTGAACTGCCAACCTTGTGGTTTGTTGTTGTTGTTGTTAAGTGCTATCAAATCGATTCCAACCCATAGCGACCCTGTATAGGGTTTCTGAGGAGCAGCTAGTGAGCTTGAACCACTGACCTTGCAGTTCAAACAATTTTGCAGTCTGACACATTAGCCCACAGTGCCACACCAGGACTCCTGTGGTTAGTCCAGAGTTTATCTTACAGTGCCACACCAATGAAGTGGGAAAACCACCATGATCACCTCAAATGACACAAAAAAAGGCAGTTTGCAATATCTAACCACTCTTTTCACACATACACAGAAAAAACTAGAGATATCCGGGAACTTCCTCAACATGATAAAAGACATTTATGAAAAAATCCATTACCAAAGGCATACGACTGAATGTCCCTCCACCTGTGTTGATGCTGTTGTTATGTGCTGGGGAGTCGGTTCCGACTCATAGCGACCCTGTACAGGGTTTCCAAGGCTGTAAATCTTTATGGGAGCAGAAAGCCTCATCTTTCTCCCACAGAACAG
>NW_006408522.1:46165202-46181045 GCF_000296735.1 Chrysochloris asiatica
TGGAGGAAAGTAGACTCTCTACTGAGTAGTATCCAATCTATCTAGGTGGGGCTGATGAAAGGAAATGTGGATATGTCCCTTGTGGTACAATGGTGAATAATTGTTACCAGGACTAACTGCAAGGGTTGAAAATGTAAAGGTGGACATTTTGTACCAAAAGGAGTGGCGTGATTGACTTAGCAGTCCAAGAACGGAGCTTCCTGGAACCATCAAGGGAGAAGAGCAGAGTGCAGGACCCAACCCAGAGAAGCAGTGATGCCAGAGATGGAGGCAGAGGAGATGATGTGGAAAGATGGAGTGGCTGGGGACTCTAGACCCAGAGAGGGAGAGGGACTGTGTGCTGATGATCGGAGGGCAGGCTTGCAGGGCATATACCCTTTGGTTGGTTGACGATGCAGGGAGGGAATTGTAACCACGGCAATGAGACGATATATACAATAGGATATAGGCTATGTAAAGCTAATGTTCTCCCATGTAAACTATCACATAATTCACAATAAAACATTTAAATAAAGAAAAAGAAATAAAGGGCATCCAAATTGGAAACAAAGAAGTAAAATTATTTCCATTCAAAGAAGGAATTCATGCAGGGGCTTCAAAAAGTTCACGGAAAAATAGAATGAAAAGATAACGGAATTTCACCACAAACTTTCTGAAGCCCTCTTTTATGCAGAAAAACTCAAGAAGTATGATCTAAAACACTTGATCAACAATCCACAAAAGAACTGTTAGAGCTAATAAACAAATTCAACGAAGTTGCAGGATACAACATCTGTTGCTTTGCTATATACTAGCAAAAAACAATACAAAAATGATATTAAGACAACAATCCCATTTACATAAAGCATCAAAGAGGAAAAAGTACTCAGGAATAAATTTCACCAAGTTGGTGAAAGACTACTGAAAACTACAAGTCCTTCAATCTTCTCAAGCATGCTGTTTCAGAGAGCTGGCTAGCAATGAGAGGTCTAGAAATGTAACTACCATTTGCTGGGAGCCCACACAAGTGAAATGCTAAAAGACTTCTTACTATAAAAACCTCAAGAGTTCTAGGCTTTGATGATCTGGAGAGTTTGGGGAAATTAGATTGGAGCAAGTTTTATTGGACTAACTGGCAATTTCAAATTATGCTTTGTGGAAGTCCTTTTGTGGAGTCCTTCGGAAGCTTATAGAAATAATTGGGGTGGGGGAGAGGCTTGGCAAGAAAAGCACCTTCATTTTATCTGTTTTACAAATGAAGGATCATTTAAGAATTTAAGTTAACACTTGAAAATTACTTAATTAGCCAACCTGAAAAATCCCAACTCTGAAATAAAAGTCTATAAACTAAACTAATGTCAATAACTATTTTAGTAAGGAAGACACTAAATGGAACAGTAGTTGCTATTGTTAAGAGTTGTCAAGTTGATTTCGACCCATAGTGACCCTATATAGGGTTTCTGAGGAGTGGCTGGTGAGCTTGAACCGTAGACCTTGCAGTTCAAACCAATTTGCAGTCCAGCACATTAACCCACATTACCACATCAGGACTGCATGAAACATCAGTGGAAACATTTTGTTTCCTGATATGGCTGTGATCTAAGATAATGTTTTCCTTGGTCAAGCTACCTAACACCCAATACTTTGAAATGCAACTAAGGGGCCTTCAAGAATTTTCTTCACCTGTATAACAAAAAGTTTGTTGTTGTTGGATTCCATCAAGTCCATTTTTTACTCACAGCAGTGGCGCTGTGGGATAAAGCAAGTTTGGTTTGAACCACAACGTTAGCAACTCAAACTCATCAGCTGCTCCTTGGTTGCTATGAATCTGAACCAACTCGAAGGCACTTATTTACTCAACTACAGCTTCATAAAGCAGAGTAGAACTGCCCCCATAGGATTGGGAGTCCTAGTGTGGTGCTCTAGGACAAGCACTGGACTGCTAACTGCAAGGTCATCGGTTCAAACCTACCAGTCGCTCCTCAAAAATCCTATACAAGATGACTATGTATTGGAACTGACTTAATAGCACTTAACAACAACAACAACCTTTACCATTGCAGATGGCCAGGTCTTCTCTCCTACAAAGTGACTTGTAAGTGTAAATGGCCACACTATGGTTTAGCTGTCAGGCCCTTGTGCCACCAGTGCTCCTTAATCAAAAGGTTATATACCCTCAAATGAGCCCTGTGTGGCGCTGTAGGATAAGCACTGGACTGCTAACCACAAGGCTGGCAGTTCAAACCCACCAGCTGCTCTCAGAAACCCTATGCAAGGTCGTTATGGGCTGGAACCGACTAGAAGGCACACAACAGCAAACACTAAAATATCAACTATTATATGAGTGAGCACTCCTGGATAACTGAAGTTTACAAGACAAACTTCACCAAAGGCACTGGTGTATTTTTTCCCAAGGGTGGCATATAATACTTCAAGTTCATCTGCCACTCTGTTCTGCATTCTCTTTCCTGGTATTTTACCCAGGAAAAATGGACTCAGGAGATGAAGAAATTGTTCTTCCTCCTCTTTCCCACTACACACACACACACACACACACACACAGAAAGAAAGAAACAAAACCAAAAAACCGTAAATACCAGTCATCCTCATAGTTCTTTTTCAGGACACATTTCTTTCTTTCTTTAAATATAACTCTAACTGTACTTATCTTCCTGTCTATCCTGCAACATATCCAAAGAGGACTGTTTTTGTTCCTAATGCCACTCAACTGCCAACATTCTTTAAACACACATGTTTAAGTAGTTACTAAGTTTGGGGCATCAATTTAGGGGACACAAACAAGAAAAGATGCCGAACTTTGAAAATTCACAGACTTGGGGAAATATCGGAGACCTAAACTTAGAATGCAGTGTGATATGTACTATAATGAAACAGCCATTAGATGTTATAGGAGCACTGTGTGGCCAGTCTTGTGGGCCAAGAAGGAAGAACAGAAAGGCATTTCAGGCTGAGGGAACAGATGTACATATGCCATGGGCTAGAGATACCAAGTCATGATCTAAACATAATCCAGCTCTAGCCAAGGACAAGTGGTCCAAGATTGCTCTGGTAAAGGAAACAGCTGCTGTCTCTTATTAGAAGCAATTCCTTGGCTCGAGTAAAACAGCATGTTTGTAACCAAGAGGATAAGCACTGTAACGCAAGGTCAGTTTGAACTGAAATGTCAATGGTTCAGCTGCTCCTCAGAAACCCTATACAGGGTCGCTATGAGTCGGAAATGACTCAACAGCATTTAACAACAAACAACAACCAAGAAGCCCTGTATAGAGCTGCAGGACAATGCACTAAAGCAAAAGGTCAGTTTGAATCACAAGCTCAGCAGTTCAAACCCACCAGCTGCTCCTCGGAAACCCTATACAGGGTCACTAGGAGTCGGAACCAACTCAACGGCACTTCACAACAACAACATAACAACAAGCAAGAAATAATGGCTGTTTAAAATCAAGAAATCCATGATTGTGTCCATTGCAAAGAAAAGTGATCCAAAAGAATGCAGAACAGTGATATTGAACAGTAGTGTCGTAGGATAAGCACTGGACTGCTCACTGCAAGGTTAGTGCTTCAAACCAACCAGCTGCTCCTCGGAAACCCTGTACAGGATCACTATGAGTCAGAACCGACTTGATGGCACTAAACAACAACAGCATTAATACAGCACAAAAGTAAAATTTTACTGAAAATACCTCAAAAATGGTTACTGCACTACAACAACAGGGAACTGCTACAAATTCAAGCTAAATTCAGAAGAAGTTGTGGAATGAGGGAAATCATGGTCAGGTAGGTGTTGGCTGAAAGCAGAGAATACCAGAAAGAGTTTACCTATGTTTTACTGATTCTGCAAAGGCATTCGATTATACTGATATAACAAATTATGGCTAATATTGTCAATAGCATTCCACAGAATGGAAATTCCAGGGTGCTTAATTGTGTTCATGGAAACCTATACATAGACTAAGAGGTTCAAACAGAACAAAGAGACTGCATGGTTTAAAATCAGGAAAGGTGTGTGTCAGGGTTTATCCCTTCACCATACTTATCAGTGCTGAGCAAATAATCCAAGAAGCTGGATTATATGAAGAATGAAGCATCAGATTAGGAGGAAGGCTTATTAACAACATGTGATATGTAGATGGCACAACCTTGCTTGCTGAAAGTGAACAGGACTTGAAGCACTTACTAAGGAAGATCAAAGACTACTGCTTTCTGTATGGATTATACCTCAACATACAGAATACAAAAATCCTCACAAGTGGACCAATAAGCAACAGATAAATGGAGAAGACTGAAGTTGTCAAGGATATCATTTTACTTGAAACTGCAATCAACACCCATGGAAACAGCAGTCAATACATCACCAATGTACTACATTGGCCAAAATACTTCTTTAAAGTGTTAAAAAGTAAAGATATCCTGGAGCTGAGAGTGAAGTATCCAGCTGATATGAAGTGAGGGGAGATGCACAAGAACACCCAAACTTGCAAAGAGTTTCCACTTGACCTAGCCTCGATGGCTTGATAATCAGAACTCAACTAGAGGAAGATAAAAAAATAATTTTTGATAAAGGAAATAAATAAAAATTGCTAAAATTTGATTAACTTGACCTACACTTATTGACGTAGTAACTAAAAACACCAACTGAGAGGGAAAGAGTCTTCACATCAAGTATCAATACTAACCCCTCTGTGTATAAAAAAAAAAAACAGAGGGAATGGAAGCAAATACTGTTGAATGATGATGTATGGAGGAGATTGTAATCACTGCAATGAAACGATGGTGTAAAGTCGATGATGTTCTCACATGTAAATTATCACTCAGTTTACACACACACAAAAAAAATGTAAAGATGTCACTTTAAAGACTAAGGTGCGCCTGACTCTGGCCATGGTATATTAATCAATCACCTTATGTGCATGGGAATGCTGGATAATAAGGAAAACTGAAGAGGAGTTGATGCCTTTGAATTATGGTGTTAAAAAAGAAAACTGAATATACTATAGACTGTCTTGGAAGAAGTTTAGCCAGAATGTTCCTTGGAAGTGAGAACAGTGAGAGCTGTTTCACATATTTTGGATGTGTTATCAGGAGAGACCAGTCCTAGGGGAAGGACATCATGCTTGGTATAGAGGGAGACTCCAATGAGATGGATTGACCGGTAGCTGCAACAATGGATCCAAACCTAGCAACAACTGTGAAGATGGCACAAGATAGAGCAGTGTTTTGTTCTGTTGTACATAAGGTCCCTCTCTGTGAATCAGATCTAACAGGATGACACCTAACCACAGCAACATGCTTCCATAATAAATGCTACAAAGCATCCAAAAGTATTGTAATATAGTATCATTTCACTGTGTTAAGTATCTGAGTAGGCAGTACTTAGAGGCTAAGGAGAAGAAACCAGTTGTCCAGTTCTAATCTTGTTCAGAGAAACCCCAATACATGATTGGAAAAAAAAAAAGTAGGATGAAGAAAATTAGAAACAGAAAAGGATTAAAAGACCCACAAACTCAGAGGAATCTTCCCTTTGTCTTCTTCATCTCCAAGTTCTTTTTTTCTTTCTCACCTAGGTTACTTTGTTTCAGGAAAAGGCACTTAACCATTTGTTAGCAAATTTGAGAATCCACAGGCAGTAGTGATTTCTCCACGTGCAGTTAAATTGTCCTTCAAACAATACATCCTCCAGTCTGAACCCAGTTGATTCCAACTCACATGATCCTACAGGACAAAGTAGAGCTGGCTTGTAGTGTGTCCAAAGCTGTAAATCTTTATGGAAGCAGACTGGCCTGGCCTATCTTTCAGAGCAGTCGAGCATTTTAACCCTTTCACTGAGCATCGTTATTAAGTGCCATCGAGTCAGTCATGACTCAGGGCAACCCTGCACAGGGTTTCTGAGACTGTAAATCTTTGCAGGAACAGAAAGATTCATCTTTCTTCTACAGAGTGGTTAGTGGGCTCGAACCGCTGACCTTGTGGTTCACAGTCCAGTGGACATAAATTGGAAAAAAAAAAAAAAACAACCTTTCTATATCCTAGATTCTTCATCACAATGAAGCTCATAAATAAGAGGTTACAGCAAACTTACTGTGTGGTAAACTTCTCATCATAACAGCCACTGAGGAAGGCTCAAGGTTCACATTCCAGAACTTGATTCTTTGCATGTGATTGTCTCTTTTCTATTACAAGTTTCCCTCTTCCCTTTTATGCTACACTTTACTCCAAGGAATCTCAGCAGTATTTATCTCCTGGGCTGCATAAGGTAACCTGAATCTCTTATCAAATATTTCCGACAGGAGTTTCTGATCCAGTCAGCAAATTTTTCTCCATCAAACCTATGAATCCAGTGTTAGCTAAACCCAGTGGTGGCATAAGTGTGCTGGGATGCTACAGAATAATTAGATGCAATGTTAAGTACTTAGGTGGGAGAAGTTCTTCCTCCAGTGAGCTGCTCCCCTTGAGACAACACAGATGTTTGTCTAAGGCAAAATACTTGTTTCCACTTTACATTCAATAGTTCTAAACCTCTGCTTTCTAAGCAATCTCTTGAGCTTATCAAAATAACATGATTTTCCAAATGCCTTTCCATCTACAATGAGCCAATTCATCTATCTCAAAGTCAGCCACTAAGTTCACATATTAACAGTTCATCAGAACTGAGTTCTCAGCTCCCTACAAAATGATGCAGACCAAGGCAAACACCACCATGGGCCATTTTAAACAGCAAAGACACATCATGCTTATCCAAATAAAGTAATTCCTCCCTAGAAGTCACCTCTCCTCTACTATTCTGAAATGTCTACCACTTGAGAACTGTCATGTAATGTCCCTCGTATTGTGTAGCTATCAGTTCTAGCAAGATACCAATTAACAAGATATGTGATTTCAGTCAGTTTTTGTCACAGATGCTAAAAAGATACAAAATTCTGTTACCTGGAAACTGAAGGAAAGACAGAAACAACAATAATGCCTTAATATTGTACTATATACAATGCACATAACAGATTCAAGAAATTCTTAATTTTTAATTAAACCATCTAGCATTCTTTTTTCCTTTTGTCCTTTTCTCTTTTTAGAATGTTGTTGTTAAGTACCGTCTAGTCGATTCCAACTCATAGCAACCCCGTAAAGGGTTTTCAAGGAACGGCTGGTGGGTTTGAACTGATGATATAGAATTAGCAGTCTGGTGTTAATCCTATATCACCACACTGGTGGTGGTGGCTGGTGGTGGTTGTGGTTACATGCCGTGGAGTCAGTTCTGTCTCATAGTGACCCCGTATAGGGTTTCCAAGGCTGGTGACCCCGTATAGGGTTTCCAAGGCTATAAAGCTTTACAGGAGCAGAAAGTCTCATCTTTCTCCCATGGAACAGCTGGTAGTTTTGAACTGTTGACCTTGAGGTTAGCAGACCGATTCATAACCACTACGCTACCAGCATCAATAGACTAAAGCATGGCAATAATTGTGAGGTTGGCCCAGGATCGGGCAGTCTTTCTTTCTGCTGTATATAATAAGGTCGCTATGAGTCGGTACCGACTTGATGGCACCCAACAACAATGCTCCTTTATTACCTCACTACACTAGGATTCCCTTATTAGCACAGACTTGCTTAATAATGACTTTACAGATTTCCTCCACAATGTAAATCCAAGGAAACAATACTATCTCTCTTGAAGTATTCTTGGAGACAATCTGGTTTAAGCTCCTAGCTATAGAGACAGCTCAAGCTTAGATAAGAACTTGCCCAAGATCTTAACAAAGAAATCAAAATCATTTCAAATGCAATTCAATGCTTTGGCAAATGTAAGTCTCTTCACTAAGCAAAATATTAGTAAAATACAATCATTCTCTCTAACATTTACTTCTACTTCTAAAACTGTTGTGGAGGTTCTGCTCAAATTTCCTACCAGTAGAGAAAAGTAATGAGATGATTTAACCTGTGGTAGGGGCGCAGCCAGAACAGTCAGCTCTGAGGATTCCAGAAACATCTGTTGATGTGTGACACTAACTAGTGTCATCACTGGGGCTGGAGTCATGCCCCCCCCACATACACACCATATGCCAGACCACATAAAATACTTAGTGACGCCTCTGACCAATTATATCATAGAATAATATGAGGACTATCATCATAAATTGGTCCAGTGGTGAGGACCTCACCACTGGACTAATAAACAGCATTCTTATCAATGGAGAAGAGATTGAGGTTGTCAAGGACTTCACTCTTCTTGGATCAAATACCAACACTCGCGGAAGCAGCAGTCAAGAGATCAGATGACATACTGCACTGGGCAAATCTGCTGCACAAGACCTTTTTAAAATATTGAAGAGCAGAGATGTCAGCTTGAGGACTAAGTTGCGCCTGACCCAAGCCATGGTATTTTCAATAGCCTCATATGGATGCGAAAGCTGGACAGTGAATAAGGAAGATCGTAGAAGAATTGATGCCTTTGAGCTGTGGTGCTGGAGGAGAATACTGAAAGTGCCATGGACTGCCAAAAGAACCAATAGATCTGTTTTGGAAGAAGTGCAGCTGGAGTGCTCCTTGGAGGCCAAGATGGATAAACTTCCTCTCTCATACTTTGGACATATTGTCCAGAGGGAACAGTCGCTGGAGAAGGATGTCATGCTGGGTAAGGTGGAGGGTTAGAGAAAAAGAGGAAGACCCCCAACGAGAAGGATCAGCCAGGTGACATCATTGACGGACTCAAGTGTGGCAGCAGTAGTGAGGTTGGCCCAGGATCGGACATTGTTTCGTTCTGCTGTGCATGGGGTCGCTATGAGTCGGTTCCGACTCGATGGCACCTGACAACAACAACAACAACATCATAAATTATGAACACGTTTAATAACAAAACTTTTGTAAAATCTTTTTACCTAGAATTACAACACCATTAGTAACTGAACAGACACTTGTTTATTTCTTTTTCCTTTTTCCCTTATTTACTACTTCATTCTCAAAAAGTTGTTGCTGTGGTTGTTATTGCTGTTGATGTTAAGTGTTATCAAGTCAGTTCCAATTCATAGGACAGGGCTTCCAAGGAGAAGTTGGTGGGTTTGAACTGCCAATCTTGTGGTTAGCAGTCCAGTGCTTATCCTATAGTGCCACACCAGGACTCTAAAGAGTACACACTAAACGTTACTATGGTAGTGGTAGTGGTGGTACTGATTGAGTGCCATTGAGTCGGTTCTGATTCACAGCAACTGTTTATAGGGTTTCCAAGGCTGCAAATGTCTAAGGGAGCAAAAAGCCTCATCTTTCTCCAGCGAAGTGGCTGGTATCAACCCAGCTTGTAACCTACTACATTACCAGGGCTTGTTAGTTATTGCTATCGTGGTGGTGGTTACGTGCCGCGGAGTCGATTCCGACTCATAGCGACCCTGTGCAGGGTTTCCGAGGCTGTAAGTCTTTACAGGAGCAGAAAGCCTCATACTGCTATATAGGTTCACAAATACTAATTGCCACAACATTGTAGCTAAAATGGCAGGCATCTTTTACAAAATCAGTGACTATAAAGTCAGTGGGTGCTTGTAATTTGTGCAAAAGAAACCATGTGACTCTAAGCAGCATTATAGCTGGATAATAAGGGCAGCTCTCCTGGGCGTGCTTTAGAAGGCTCAACAAGTCAGTCAGCATAGTTCTAGTCTGGTAGATTTACTGATACATGCAAACTGGGGTTATAAAAAAAATGTTGTCACTAATTTTTATACAAAATAATAAATTTCAGCTGAAACACAGAACAAAAAAATTACTGAATCATTTTAGCATCGTCTCGACAATGTCACTCAGTTCAGTCTGCACCTCCTAATGAAGCCCCGAAACCAAAGTATATGTCTTCAGAACTCATGCAATGATCTTCTCTCATTCAATCATCTTACTTAATTTCCAAAAAGCTCCAGAGAATAGGACCTAGAAAGGACCCTCCTTAACATAATTACATGCATCCAGATGGCATATAGTTGAGACAGGTCACATACCCATGCACACCCACGTACACAAGACAACAGATCTCAGACCCAAAAACTTATTCGGTGCAGCCTATTTATATTTTGTTGGTGTTGCTGTTAGGTGCCATCAAGTCAGCACAGATTCATAGCAACCCTACGCACAACAGAAAGAAACACTGCCCGATCCTGAGCCAACCTCACAATCATTGCTATGTTTGAGCCCATTGATGCTGCCACTGTGCCAATCCATCTCGCTAGGAGTCTTCCTCTCTTTCTCCAACCCTCCACTTTACCAAACAGGATATCCTTCTCCAGTGACTGACAATATGTCTGGAGTATGAAAGATGAAGTCTGGCCATCCTGGCCTCCAAGGAGCACTCAGGCTGTAATCTGTTGGTTCTTTTGGCAGTCCATGGTATTTCAATATTCTCCTCCAACACCATAACTCAAATGCATCAATTCTTCTACGATCTTCCTTATTCACTGTCCAACTTTCACATGCATATGAGGTTACTGAGAATACCATGGCTTGGGTCAGGCACACCTTAGTCCTCAAACTGATATCTTTGCATTTTAACACTTTCAACACTTTAAAGAGGTCTTGTGTAGATTTGCCCAATGCAATACGTCATTTGATTCCCTGACTGCTGCTTCCATGAGTGTTGATGGCTGATCCAAGCAAAATGAAGTCACATATTTTGCCCTTTAACTAAAAAACTAGGACCTACCAGAATTCTTTTTTTAAGTATCTACCTGCTATGCATGGACAGGACATATAGATACATACAGACTTCTGGTGTGCTGCTATAGGATAGGCACTAGACTGGGAACCACAAGGTCGGCCGATTAAACCCTCAGAAACCCTATACAGGGCCAACTTAATGGCACTTAACAACAACAACCAAACGATGAGTAGTAAGTCACTGAAGCCAATCATCTGAAGTCTTTCTTTGTGCACATTTTTAGCTGACTCTTAGGAATCAATTTGCATGAGCACGGTAGCTCTGCAGGATAAGCACTGGACTTCAAACCACAAGGTTGACAGTTCGAGTCCACCAGCCATTTTGCAGGAGAAAGATAAGGCTTTCTGCTCCCCCAAAAGATTTACAGATTCGGAAACCTTATACAAGGTCGCTATGACAACAGGAAAGGATTTGATGTAAGCATCCACCTTCTCTTGCTTTCAGCCTCTCTTTTGAATTTATCCTCTTTTTCAATTCTTCTCAGATTAAATAGTCTGTATAAAATGCATACCTTTTCTCTTTTGTGGGCTGGCTGAATTTTATATTAAATTATTTCTTTATCCTCCAGAGTACTTACATATACATGATAATGTGAACATGAAGAGAAAAGGAAGTAAATGCAACATTCAAAGTCCATAGATATTTAATGACAACTAGTACAAAAATCATCTTTAGATGTTTCAAATGCAAATGTTTTGTAGATGGAATAAGACAGTGATGTTTGACATGAAGACAAGTATGTGCATTTGTACTTGAATCCCACACAATATGTGACATTTGAAGAGCACTCAGCCGACACACTTTTCTGGTTCAACTGTGTGCGCTTGCTCCATCAACTGAATGGCATCATGGCTACATATTAGCAAAAACTTCTTTCTTCCATTAAGTACTACCTTAACCAAAATTGAGAAATAAGAAAAGGAAAATGCACTTTTCAGAAGCAGACAATTTCAAGCCAATTCCTCCCACGAAAGGACAGGGTACTATCATCTGCATTCCACTTCTGCAGCTTCTTTCAAGTGTGACCTTTAGGAAGCTCTGCCAACATTAGGGAGGAAAAAACTTTAATTAAAAGAAAGGGCAGTAAAGACGCCAAAGAAAGAGAGAACGCTTTCACTGTGCATTAGAAAGGTGGATTTTCTCAAAGCTCCCAATCCACAAGGACAAAATGCAAATCCCAGCATCAGGATTAAGTGGAGCACATAGGCTAAGTGCCTTGACGTGCCCAGGATCTCTAAACTGGAAAGCTGCATTTCCGTAAAATTCCCTTGGTGTTAACAATACTAATATTACCTTTACATAGTGTGAGATACGTAACTATCTCTGCTTCATGGAAATATAAACAACACTTAATTCCAGCCTCTGGATCCCCACCAACTGTCTCCAAGTAGTCTTTTGTAGACCAAGCACAAATTAAAATCTAACACTGCTGTCTTCTAACAAGAGGGACCATGATTTTAAGACTGTAGCTGGAACTCTTCTGAAGAATTCCTGAAAGTACTAAAGTCAGTCAGGATTCCAAGCTCTAGCTTGAGCAAAACAAAAACTTCTTATGATAGTGCTGTAGGATAAAGCACTGCACTACAAGGTCAATTTGAACCACAAAATCAGTGGTTCAAATTCACCAGCAGCTCCTCAGACACCCTATACAGGGTCACTATGAATCGGAACTGACTCAAAAGCATTAAACAACAAGGTGATATGCTAAACTCAAAAAGGCTCAAAATAGGAACACACAACCCAACTTACTCCCAAGGATTTCTAGAGAGGCAATATCAAAAGATTGGAGTAATCTGAAATTGAAAGCCTCAAGAGTAACACATTCTACTATCAGTTTTTAATAAAGAAGAAAACCCATCATAAGGACAGTTCTGTGTGGGCTATTTTCAGAGGCAACCCTATAGAATAAAAACGCCAAGCCAGTTAGTGTCCAGTTAAGTCCAACACATGGAAAGCCCATGAGAGTCAGAGCAGAACTGTGCTCAGTGGCTGATTCTTCAGAAGTAGATTACCAGACTTTTCTTCCGAGCCTCTCCTAAATAAACTCCAATCTCCAGTCTTTCCATTGTTGTTAGATGACGCTGAGCCAATTACGACTCACTGCAACCCCATGTGTACAGAGGAGAACTGCCCCACGGGGTTTTCAAGGTTGTGGTCTACTTACTGGAGGGAGATCACCTGTCTTACAAGGCTCCTGTGGGTGGGTTTGAACCGCCAATTTTTCAATTATTAGTTCAGTGTTTAACCTTTTGAATCACTCAGGAACTCTAATAAGCACTTAAGGGTCAGGAAAAGGGCACTAAAAAAAGAAGGTCTGTCCAAGGAAATGTTTCAATTACCAGCAAGGTAAAATTTGCTTCCTTCTGTGGTACTGTGGGCAAATGTGCTGGACTGAAAAGTTGGCTTGAACCTCAAGGTCAGCGGTTCAAGCTCACCAGTCACTCCTCAGAAACCCTACAAAGGGTCACTATGGGTCCAAACCAACTTGATGGCAATTAACAACAAAAAGTGCAATACCCAAGGAGTCCTGGTGTGGCCATGCTGGTTGTTAATATGCTGGATTGAAAGGTTGACGATTCAAGCTCACCAACCACTCCTCAGAAGTCCTATACAGGGTCACTATGAGTCAGAATCAACTTACAAACACTTAAATCAACAAAGAAATCCTATCCCCAAAAGCAGTTTCCATCTAGTCTTCACAGCAACTCAAGCAATCTAGTACATCAAATGCTCTTTTTAAAAAGAAAAAAAAAAAAAAATTAGGGAAACTCCTTTCATTCTTACATCTAATGGACCTAAGTCCACTCAAAACAAAGTAAAACTTTACATGAATGGAGTTCTGGTCCAGAGTGGTAGATTTCAAAAGTTTGCAAACCCTAAGCACTTAGCTGAAGTGCACAATGCATAAAAATAAATCACAGATTCACAAGATTGTTGAATGAGCATGCTTCTCTCGATGAGGGCTGATGATCTATCTCTTCAATCCCAAAGTATTTCATGTGGAAAAATACAGTCCATTCTGTCTCAATGCTTACCTTTTTAAGATGTGACAAAAATTATAACTAGATGGTAGTGTTAGAGGCTGTTGAATCCGTTCCAACTCACAGTGAGCTTATGCACAACAGAACAAACACTACCTGGTCCTGCACCAACCTCACAATCGTTACGAAGCCTGAACCCATTGCTGCTGCCACTGTGCCAAGCCATATCATTATGGGTCTTCCTCTTTTTTGCTGACCCTCCACTTCATCATGATGTCCTTCTCCTGGGACTGGAACCTCCTGATAACACATCTGAAGTATGAAATATGAAGCTGTACTTCTTCCAAGACAGATTTGTTTGTTCTTCTGACAGTCCATGGTACTCTCAATATTCTTCGCTAACAACATAAATCAGAGGTTGATAAACTTTCTCCTGCCAAAATTTATAACATTATTTGCATGCCATACAAAATGATCAGTTTTGTATATGTGGTCAAACATTTAATGAACTCACCCCTAATGTGATAGCTGGAACTGCGGTCTCCTTGACAGAGCCAGACTAAATGATTTCACAGCCCATGAGCCAGACGTTCTCCACCCTTGCCATAAATCAAATGTATCAATTCTTCTATAGTTTTCCTTATTCACTGTCCAATTTTCACATGCATATAAGGCTACTAAAAATACCATGGCTTATGTCAGGAGCACCTTAGTCCTCTTGAACACATTAAAGAGGTCTTATGAAGCAGATTTGCCTAATGCAATCCATTGTTTGATTTCTTGCCAACTGCCTTCATGAGTGTTGCTACTGGTGTTGGTTGTGGTTATGTGCCGTGGAGTCAGAACCAACTCATAGCGACCCTGTACAGGGTTTCCAAGGCTGTAAATCTTTACAGGAGCAGAAAGCCTCATCTTTCTCCCATGGAACAGCTGGTAGTTTCGAACTGCTGACCTTAAGGTTCACAGCCCAATTCGTAACCACTACACTACCAGAGCTCCTTGAGTGTTGCTAGTAGATCCAAGCAAAATGAAGTCTTTGACAACTTCAATCTGTTCTCCATTTATCACTGTAATTTATTGGTCCAGTGGTAAGATTTTTGTTTTTTTCACATTGAGGTGCAACCCATATAAAAAGCTGTACTCTTAAACAAGTGGAAAATTGTTTTCCCCCAATTTACGAGGACAGAAAAACTATGGACCTACCAGAATTCTCTTTTAAGTGTCTACCTTCTATACATGCATAGGCCATATAGATACATACATCTTCATCAGTAAGTATTTTAAGTCCCCATCTCCATCAGCAAGCAAGGTTGTATCATCAGCATATCACAAGTTCTTAATGAGTCTTTCTCCAATTCTGATGCCATGCCTTCTTCATGTAATCCAGCTTCTCGGATTCTTTGCTCAGCAAACAGATTAAATAAGTATGATGAAAGAATACAACCCTAACACATAGCTTTCCCAGTTTTAAACCATTCCGTGTTCCCCTGTTCTGTTCGAACAACTGCCTATTGGTCTATGTACAGATTCCTCAAGAACACAACTAAATGTTCTGGAATACCCATTCTCCACAATGTTATTCATAACTTGTCAAAATCCATAAATTCAAATACCATTGTGTAGTCAATAAAGCACGGGTAAACATTTTCTCGTTTCTCTTTCAGCCAAGATCCACCTGACATCAGCAATGATTTCCCTCATTTCACATCCTATCTGAATCTGGCTTGAGTCTCTGGTTGTTCTGTGTTAATGTACTGTTGCCGTCAATCTGAATTACCTTTAGTATTATTTTACTTGCATGCGCTATTAGTGATATTGTCCAATGATTTCCGCATCCTGTAGGATCACTTCTCTTTGGAATGGGCACAAATATGGATCTCTTCCAATCATTTGACCAAATGTACCTCTAGTGTTGCTTCAATTTGGTTAAAGATTTATTGTTGTATTCTGTCAGCTCCCAGCACCTTGTTCTTTGCCAATGCTTCTGTGTATCTTGGACTTCTTCCTTCAGTACCATTGGCTCTTGAACCTATGCTACCTCCTGAAATTCTAAACACAGACCATTTATTTTGGGTACAGTGACTGTGTGTATACATTTTATCTTCTTTTGATGGTTTCTGCATCACTCAGTATTTTGCCCATAGAATCCTTCAAGTCAAGGCATGAATTTTTTTCTTCAGT
>NW_006408522.1:46182280-46183337 GCF_000296735.1 Chrysochloris asiatica
TAGTCCTCAAGCTGACATCTCTGCTCTTCAATACTTTAAAAAGTTCCTGTGCAGCAGATTTGCCCAGTGCAATACGTCGTCTGATCTCTTGACTGCTGTTTCCGCGAGGTGATAGTAGCAGGGACTATTATGGTATGTGTCAACTTGCTGGGCCATGATTCTCAATGGTTTCACAGTTACATAATGTTACACTCTTCCTCCCTTTTGTGAGCTGATGTGGTCATCCTCCATGCTCACAGAACACTAATTTCCACATAAAGACCTGGTCTTTGGAACCTAACCATGTCAGAAAGTAAGAAGTGGATATGTTTGTTAGGAATATTTACTTCTTTAAATAAGTTCACTGCAGTAATATCAAATATCTACTATTATTGAACGAAACAGGGTTGATGATAAGAATAAAGCAAATATTACATAGATTTTTAAGTCAGAACAAAAATATAATGCTATATCCCAGAGCCCAAAATACTTCATAAATCTACAATGACGTGGGTTATGTTTGGGTGAGACACATCTTACTTAGCTCAGACACTTAGAATAGGGTATTGGATGGGGGATGGTTATGTGACTAATTTAGGGAGGGTAACTCCTATGTTTACTATAAAACTCTGCCATCAAGTCAATTACAACTCACAGGAGAGGCCCTCTAGAAGAGAGTACAACTGACACATAGGATTTCCAAGTAGGGTTGAATCATCCAATACGCAAAGTAAGCATGGGCTTATTGGCACTTACTTACTAATCCTGTAGTGAACAATTTCACATTTTTGCACCATCAAAGATTCTGCTTCTAGGTATGGCTGTCATCTGTCTCTCCCTTAACCACACAGATCCTTCCTAGGGAATCAAACCCTCTTTTCAAACTTAGAATCCTTGACAAGGAGGGCTGCCCAATAAGCAAGGTAAGCACGCTTAAGCACAAGTAAGCCTGTGCTTATCTTGATTACTGGGTATTCCACTCCTATCTCCAACGCTGTAATCTTTACTGAAGCAAACTGCCACATCTTTCTCCAGAGGAGCAGCTGGTGGGTTTGAACTGATGATCTTTTGATTAACA
>NW_006408522.1:46184489-46195097 GCF_000296735.1 Chrysochloris asiatica
GATATTTGTGAAGCAGAGTGCTGTGAGAGGGCTGGCTTGTGTCTCCAGTGGTTAAAGAAGGTTATAGGGTGGAGGTATGTCTGGCCTTGGGCTGATTTTGAATTTGATTCTCCTTCCCTGTTGAGAAGCTTGAAGTCAGATATGACCTCCATGCCATTTTTGCACCCTAGAGCCTATAGTACTGGTGTGGCACTGTGGCTTAATGCGTCAGACTGCAAAGCCATTTGAACTACAAGGTCCGTGGTTCAAGCTCACCAGCTACTCCTTGGAAATCCTATACAGGGTTGCTATGGGTCGGAAGCGACTTGCTGGCACTTAACAACAACAACAAGAGCCTGCAGAAAGATACAGTAATTATAACCACTATCAAGGTTTTGTTGCTGTTGTTGCTTTAATCTATGCAGCAAAAGTTTGGAAATACTCAGCCTAGCAATTATTCCCAGGTTATTCAGTCAGTGAC
Organism: Chrysochloris asiatica; assembly: GCF_000296735.1. Lineage (NCBI taxonomy): Eukaryota > Metazoa > Chordata > Mammalia > Afrosoricida > Chrysochloridae > Chrysochloris > Chrysochloris asiatica. Next base: position 46,184,950 of record NW_006408522.1, read on the forward strand.
TGAAGTATGCAGTGAATGTTAACCTCCCATGTGGAAAACGCTGGAACGCTTGCCCCACCTGCTGTTCACTATTAGAACTGGTCTGACTTGTTTTTTAATTTATTATTTTCAAACTGACAAAGTTCCTTAGAGATAATACATCTAGTTCAGCCATTAAATAAACCTTTGATTAGGCCAAATAGCATTACAAATTTTCTTTCAACGCTACTACTCACTTCACAATTTAAATCTTTTCATCAGAACTTTTGTAAAGATAAATGAATCAACACCATTTCATAGTCACTTGCAAGCAATTTGCATATTCAGAATGTGTACTTACAGAGCACAACTGAATCCAAAAAAAAACCAAAAAAACAAAAACAACTGTAACAATGATTTGATTATAAGTTATAATGATGGTATTTTCAAACTGAAATTACCTCTTAAGGGATTTTCACAATTAAGTGTTCTACAAGTGAGAGAATGAAATGAAAATGGATTAATGACTTGTTTGCTAACGCAAAATTTAGAAAAAAGAAATTAAGAAGAGATAAGCAATGGGATGCAAAAGTCTTTCTAATAATTTGCAAATCAGCCATGGTGCTGCCTATGAAATAATCCACACAGACTTGGGTTTTGAAAAGTTTGTGCAAGATGGGTACCGAAACAACTCTCAAAATGGCATAAATAGAAGCGTTTGGACAACTGCAAAAAAATTTGGACCAATACATGAAGGAAGGTAAAACTTTATTTTAAAAAAATCATTTAAACTAGTTACACGACATAGATTCATCACAACAAGCCTGAGAGAAAACAGCAGAGTATAGAATGGAAACATCCTCAATCGCTAAGAAAAAAGTCAAAAGTCAACCTTCAGCTGGAAAATTGATACTTACGGATTTCTGGGATTCTCAAGGGCCAGTATTGGAACACCATCAGGGAAAGGGTCCAACTATCAACAGTGTGCATTACAGTAAAATGCTCACTGAAGAGTTAAAGCCTAAATTTCAAATTAAACACAGAGGACTGCTATCCAAGGGCATTGTGATATTGCATGGCAATGCATATCCATACACCTCTGCCCACACTGTTGACACTGCAAAAACTTCATTTTTGAGGTGATAAAGCATCCTCCCTATAGTCCTGATCTTGCTATATCAGACTTTCACCTGTGTGGTGCCCTGAAAGCAGCCCTTCAAGGCTGATGATTCACCTCTGATGAAGTGAAGACAGTGGTGCATTTGTGGCTCGCAGCTCAGTCTAAAACATTTTTTAATAAGGGAATACGAAAACTTGTTGACAAATGGACAAAATATAATGAAAAGCGATGAGATTATATTTAAAAAATGATGTATTTGTCTTTTCTAAAAAGCTGATTAAAAAAAATTCTACAGCCAGAGTAAAGGTGATTTTTTACTTACCCTCATATATGTAGATAGATGATAAATACATAGATAAATAGTTGTAGCTATAGATATATATGATACAACACACAGAGGACCAGTTATAGAAACTAGACACGGATTGGGATTGAACTACCGGACTTGAAGTCTTCAAACCATAATCTCTGGGCATACCTAAATCAACTTGAAAAACACAGTTTGTAAAGATAATGTTCTACATCCTAGTCTGATGAGCAGTATCTGGGATCTTAAGAGCTTGCCAGTGGCTTCTAAGTAGCAACTATTGGTCTCTTCCTTTATTCCTGGAGAATAAAGAAAACCAAACACACAGGAAACAATTAGTTCAAAGGTCTAATGGCCCTCTATCTTCAGACCTGAAGACCTACTTGGTGTCCAGCTACTTCTACCGACCTTTCTGACCAGGACCACAATAGAAAGTACTAGTTAGGATGGGTAAAATATTTAAGGCAAAACTCAAATTAAAACAAAAACTTAAAAATAGCAACCAGACTTATTGGTCTGAAAGAGAGTAGAGGAATCCCCAACACTATTGCCCTAAAATGTAAGTCATTCTAACCTGAAATGTAAGTCATTCCTGGAGACCTTATTTCAGCCAAATAATATACAGGCCTATAAAATAGAAATAACACCAGTGATGAATACACTCCTTTGAGCATTCAGCTACACAAGATCAAAAGGGTGACAGTTGTCCAAAGCCAACGATAAGAAGGCAAGGAGGGACAGGAAACTGGACAAGTGGAAACAAGGAACCCAAGGAAGAAATGGGAGAATGCTGTCACATTGCAAAGACCGAAGGCAATGTCATGGAACAATTTGTGTATGAATCATAGATTCAACTGACTCAACAGCACTTAAGTACAACAAAATAGATAGAGCGAGCGGTGATTTTGTACAATAAGCACTGGACTACAAACCACAGGAGAAAGATGAGGGTCACTATGTGTCGAGACCAACTCAACAGCTTTTAAAACAATGACAACTACAAATACACATATGAACACACATATTTGTTTATTTATATATGCACAGTTTGTGTGTCTGTGGGAAAGGAAACAGACAGGGAGGGAAGGAAAAAGAGGGATAATAAAGCATATAGAATCTGGGTGGAAAGTATCCAGGAATTATTTTACCATTCTTCCAATTTTTTTTAACATTAAAAAGACAACAGCATTAAAGCCTAGGTTGCATGCTCCCTGCCTGCTTGGGAAAAAGGAATATCTGCTCAGATTTAGCTGCTTAGGTGGGGTTCTGCCTCCCAACAAGACCCAACCATGAGGGATACTCCCAAATTAGGAAGCGGATGCTGGGAAGCCAGGAAATTAGAAATCATGACCACCAATAATCTGAATGGAAAGAAAGCCATACACCAAAGAACAGACAGGAATGGTTCAGAGTATTTTCAAGAAATGAAGAGCAGTCCCATGTGCCTGGAGCACAGGGTAAGAAAGGGATATTGTGGGGAATGATGCTGAAAAAGTGAGTTTACCCATCAGGCCCTGACAGGAAGCACAGGCCAACTAAAATTGGGTCATTTGAGGATGGTTTAATCCAAGGGCTATTTACACCGTATTGGCTGTAAGAAAGTGCGAAGGCTCTGAGCCTTCACCATCCTTAGGCCTGAAGGGACAAGAGACTAGTATCAGAAACTGAAGGGAGGGAGAGTGGGAGAAAAAATGAGAGGGAGACTGTCTTTCCCCTTCATCTTCCACCAAGGAAGTCAGACGGCAAGTCAGTCTCCTGGGGCAGAGAGCGAACAGTTTTGAAGGATGGGCTAAGATAGCAAGAAGAGCCTTGAATGCCATATTAAGAATTTCAGGCTTTACTATATGTGCAACACAGAAATTATCTGAGGTGGAAAATTTGACATGGGCTAAACTATGCTTAAACATTTTTTTAGATAAATGATAAATTATGTATCAGAAAGGTGAGAAATTGAAAACAGAATACTTGACCTAGTGGAAAAGTCATGACACCATGGAACCAGACTGGCGGAGAGATGAGGTGCCAACACCACTCCAAGGCTTCTTACCTTGGTGAAGAGACAGAGCTGGTGTACACCAGTCTGATATCCCAACCTACTGAAACTGCTCTAGCAGGACTACCAGTAATCTCTTAGTTCTCAGAGCTAATACACACATGGGGTCCTTAGTTTTCTAGACCCCTATGTTGGCCACAGCTCTCCATCTCTTGACTTGCTCCTCCTGCAATTTTATTCTCTTCCTGGTTGGACTTTCTACTCTGTCCACATTTCTCGGGCCCTTTCATAGCCTCCACTTCCTCTAGCAATAAATACCCAAGTCCCTCAGCACCCTACTCTCAGTCCTCTTCTCTCCTCTCATCTACATTCATGCCCTTGATTCCCAGAGTATGTTGAGGGCTCCGGAATCTATAGCTTCTTCCAGATTTCTCCCAAGAGCATCAGATTTTCATAGCCAACTCGACATGGACAGCCTGTTCAAAACTAGTCATCGTCCCCCTTGAAGTCTGCATGTGAAGGTCACCATATAAACCCACCACCCAAAGATAACCACCATTTTTACATGCATCGTCTCACCTACCTGTTTTCCCTTACTTCATAATCACAATATATTTGAAGAGCATTGTTTCTGCTGACAGAAAATTATAAAAATAAAAAAAAATAAGAATAAAGGGAAAGGGAAAGTTTCACATAATCCCTATATTTTCCCTTCTCCCAACAGAGATTAACAATTTTATCAACCAATCCAAACTCACTGCCATCAAGTTGATTCTGACTCATAATGAGGACCCTTAGGACAGACGGTTCACAAGGTTGTGAATCTTTACAGAAACAGACTGCTTTCTCTTTCTCCCAGGGAGCAGTTGGTGGGTTTGAACCACCGACCTTTTAGTTAGTATGTTGTTGTTGTTGTTAAGTGCCGTCAAGTCAGTTCCGACCCATAGTGACCCTGTATAGGGTTTCCAAGGAGTGACTGGTGAGCTTGAACCACTGACCTTGTAGTTCAAACAGCTTTGCAGTCTGGTGCATTAACCAACAGCGCCACACCAGGACTCTATCAACACTTAATCCACAGCACTACCAGGGTTCCCTCATACTCTTAAATCCTTTCAGACCTTTAAATGCATAATACAACTTATAATTTTCACATAAATACAATATTATCTTGTTTTTTTTCCTTAAACATCTTGGTAACCTTCCAGTTTTATATGGAAAGAATGTACATCAAAATGTTAACACTGGTTGTTTCTGAATGGTGATATTATGGGTAATTTTATTTTCTTCTTGGTATTTTTCGGTTTTTTTAAAGGCAGAATAGGGGAAGCAGTAAATCTTATCACTGTGATATAAACAGAGGAAAGGAAATAGAAACTAATCTTGATTGCAATGAGAGGCACATTAAGAGAGTTTATACTTGAGATAAGGGTTGAATTGAGGAGAACAAATAACAAAGGTCATGAGGGAGTACATATCAATCATCGATAAATGGACACCACCCAGGATGTAGTGAAAAATGGAAGCTGTACATCAAGTGACAAAATCTTTAGGAGAATAATAAAACCAGTCACATGAAATGATAAATTATCACATTTACCTAAATAATTAAATCATTCATTTTTGTCTTCTATACTCTAATCACATGTGATCAATTCCAAGTTGTGAGTTTCAGAAGAAAATGGGGAAAAGCTATATTTTATTCTTTACTCTCACATATTTTTGGTCTTTGTTGGTCTTTGGAGAGTTTTGTATTTTGGCATCACAAAAACACTTTGTTAATCCAGAGAAGAGAACTCTAGCTAACACATAGGTTAAGAGGAGTCCTGTTTTTTCCCAAACAAAAGAAATTTGCAACAATTAGAGATTTTTTAAGAGTGGTGAGAAGTCCTGGTGTGATGCCGTGGGTTAATGCACTAGACTGCAAAGTCACTCTGAACTGCAAGGTTGCCAGTTCAAGTTTACCAGCCGCTCCTCAGAAGCCCTGTACAGGGTCGGTAGGGTTGTAACCGACTCGACAGCACTTAACAACAAGAGTGGTGAAGGCTGTTTCTAAAAGTGCTAGGAAGATGCACATCCAGATGGTAGAATAAGGGCCTCCTTAAACCTACTCCTCCCGGAAAGCAATCAGAACAGTGGCACAAAATTGTCAGAATCAGTATTTTCTGAACTCTGGAAATTAATTAGAGGACTGAAACAATCCAAGGAGCGTTTATTAAGAAAAACAGCTAAATTGTGGTAAGCAGAGCAAGCATCATGCATGGTGTTTTAGCTTTTCCCATTCCCATCCTACTCTACCAAGGTGGGCAGCAGTTTGAGAACCACACAATTACAGTAACTGTGAAAATCAACAGTCTACCCGGCTTCCTGTGTGGCCCAAATGGTTAAGGGCTTGACGATAACTGAAGGGTTGGTGTTTTGAACCCACTCAGAGGTACCGCAGAAGAAAAGCCTGGCAATCTGCTTCCAAAGATCACTTCAAGGAAAACTCCAAGGAGTGAATACAGTTCAATTCTGCAACACGTGAGGTAGTCATGAATTGAAATCAACTTGATGGACACTCATTTGATTTTGGCTTTTTTTTTTTTTTTTTCCAGCAGTCACCAGAGGGAGCAAAAGGGTTTGGAGCTCCCCAAAAACCCTATTATCAGATAATTGCCACTACTGAACTTGTCTGGCAGTTTTGTGAAAAGTTCCATTCTCAGGGTTCATTCTTATTTGACCAGACTCAGAATCCATTCTGTGCAAACAGCTCTATCCCCAGACATTTGTCAAAAACAATCAGCAGCAAAAAGTGTTTAAAACTGCAGCTGCTTGAAGCAATGATACCATCTGGTGCTAACAAGAGGCTAAAAAACACACACACACAAAAACCTTAAAAGGAAAACGTTCATAGGGGGCTTTATGCAGCTCTGGCACTCAATTTGAATATGTGTCGATGTTGAGAAAGCACAATTCTAAAGACTGAGCAGGAAGCCTGTTAGCTTCCTTACTTTCAACTAAACTGAAGGAGGACCTAATTCAGTTGCCATCTCACACACCACTAAGATTGTTTTCATTCCAGTGATTTTGACACATAAAATGAAAGGTACTCAAAGAACTGAATGATTTTTATATAAGGAAAGTCCAACCGTCCCAGCTACCTATTTAGTGAATGATATTTCTCAATGTCTATCTCTAAAAACAAAAATTAGAAACAGACCAACACCAAATCCTGTCTCCTGGATACCTACACTTATTATGGAAAATAAGAATACATTTACAACATTTTACTTTTACACTTAGCAGTTCTAATAAAAAAACAAAGAAAAAAAATATATATACAAGCCTTCAGCTTAAAAGGCATGAAAAAAAATCTAAATTTGCTATATTGGAAGCATGATTGGGTGGTCACTAAACTATTTTAAAGTATGGAAATATATTAAATTAGATAAAGTCCTGTGAAAGATGTGGAACCAAAATACAAGTTAAAGAGCATAAGGAACACAATGAATCTGACTGCTAGCTTTCTAAATTATTTTTCAAATGGGCAAAGGTAAATACCAAATCACTAGAGTATTTAGAATCTATGAGATCATTTGAAAAAACCATGTAACAAGTTTATTTAAAAAGCTAATATATGTTACATGCTACAAAATATTTTTTAAATTATATGAACCATTGACTTCAAAATGTTAGAGAAAAGTTTACAGTACAATGTGATATATGATTTCTCATATTAAACACAGAAGACAAGCAGAAAAGTTTGAGGTTAAGTAGTCTGTATCAATAATAGAACGGTGTAAGTAATGATCAAGGAGAAAAGCAGATCTCAAAACAGTAGATTAATAAAACTACAGGATGGTAAAACAGTTGTGTTTGAACAGTAAGCTGACGTAGAAAAGATGGCCAGTTCCATAGATTACCATAGCAATTTTCTGTTGGGACACTTCAGCAAGTTCATGTTCTCACCAAATTTGTTTCATGCTTTCTACCAAATCACCCAAATCCACTGCTGTCAGTTGATTCTGACTCATAGTGACCCTACAAGATAAAGTAGAAGCGACAATCTTTCCAAAAACAGCCTAATGCTTAGCCCACTGTACCGCTGGTATTGTTGTGAAGTGCCATTGAGTCGGTTCCAACTCACAGTGACCCTGTATATGGTTTCCTAGGAGTAGCTGGTAAGCTTGAACCACCAACCTGGAAGTTCAGACCGACTTTGCAGTCCAGCACATTAACCCACAGCATCATACCAGGACTCCACAGCCCCACTACAGGTCCTTACAATAGCGCCTAGAGGCTGTTATTTGCTTTTTAGCTACAATAGGTCCTCAAACTCCAAGGCACTTAACAACAACAAACTGCCCTCAATCTAAGTGTTCCCACTCTTGTTGTTTTTGTTGTTGTTGGGTGCCATCAAACCGGTACCGACTCATAGCAACCCTATGCACAACAGAATGAAACACTGCCCGGTCCTGGGTCAACCTCACAATTGTTGCCACGCTTGAGCCCATTGATGCTGCCATTTTGCCAATCCATCTCACTGGGGGGGGTCTTCCTCTTCTTCTCTGGACCTCCACCTTACCAAATATGATATCCCTTTCCAGCGACTGGTCCCTCCTGGCAATATGTCCGAAGTATGAGAGATGAAGTTTGGCCATCCTGGCCTCCAAGGAGCACTCTGGCTGCACTTCTTCCAACACAGATCTGTTGGTTCTTTTGGCAGTCCATGGCACTTTCGATATTGCCTGGAGGCTGTCATTTCCTTTTTAGCTAAAGACTAAGTCCTCAAACTTGATGGCACTTAACAACAACAAAAGCCCCGCAATCTAAGTGTATCTGGTGGCACTGTAGGATAAGCACTGGACTGCTAACTGCAAGTTCAACAGTTCAAACCCACCAGCTGCTCCAAAGAAGACGAGGCCTTCAACTCTTAAAAGATTTTACAGCCTCCTAAGCCCTCTGCAGGGTCACTATGAGCTGGAACTGACTTAATGCCAGAGGGTTTGGGCTTTACTTGGCTAGGCGCTCCATCTGGCTGACATGAAGGGTGACAATTCCTTTCAAAACAAGGAAGGAGTTCCTTAGAAACCTGGCAGAAACTTGATTTGACATCCTGTCATCTCCAAGTATCTATTAAACTTGAACATCAAAATCAAAGATTTCCTTTTTGTTGAGTAAAATAATAACAATGAAAACATCAAAGGCATCTGTTGTTGTTACAGGTTCCGACTCATAGTCACCCTGTACAGGGTTTTTGAGCAGCAGCTGGTGGGTCTGAACTGCCGACTTTGTGGTTAGCAGTCCAGGGCTTATTCTACAGTGGGACACCAAGGCTCCAAAAGCATCTAGTATTAATTATTTAAAAACTCACTGCCATCACATTGATTCCAACTCACAGCTACCCGATACAGTGTAACAGAACTGCCCCTTAGTGTTTCCAAAACTGTAAATCTTTAAGGGAGCAAACAATCTTATATTAACCCACAGCATTACCCATTTTCAAAGCAAATGTTTGGTCAGAAAAAGAGTGCCTCTAAACTCTACTCTATTTAATGCATCTATAAACAGCTATCTTTTCTGTTACTGGATATAAGTGATTAAAAAATGATTATGAGCAAAAGGGGAGTGAAGAATATAACCAACGCCACATGCAGAAATTGCTAAGATGGTCATGTTTTGTTATGCATATTTTCACACAGTTAAAAAAAAAAAAAAATGAGCACCTACCATATAAACTTAGAGCAGAAACAAAAAATAACTGCTTCAATCCACAATAAATGTGATATCAAAATTTCCTCATAATCATATTGAAACATCTAGAAAAGGCAGGTACCTAAAAAGGATCACTTAACAGTCTTCCACACACCATTATCAAATCTCAAAGTCACTCTAGAGTAGTAGTTAGAAAAATAAGTTCTGGTGCCAATTTTCTGATTAAGTTGTTGATGCTGTTCTCAGGGGCCATTGAGTTGGTTCTCATTCAAAGCAGAACCTTTGTTGTTGTTAAGTGCCATCAAGTCTATTACAACTCATAGTGACTCATATGGGTTCCAACAAGCAGTTGGTGGGTTTGAATACATCTTGATTGCATGCTTGACTAGTTTCAGACGGAAGAAATTGGTAGAATTCTTCAATTTCATCATCACTGGCTTTAGTGGTCGGTGTATAAATTTGAGTAATTACTGTTCGTCCTTGTAGGCATTTGGATATTATTCTATCACAGACAGTACTATACTTCAAGATAAATCTTGAAATGTTCTTTTTGACAATGAATGTGTTGCCATTCCTCTTCAATATGTCCTTCCCAACACAGTAAACCATGTGACTGTGATATTCAAAATGCCCAATATCAGTCCATTTCAACTCATTGATGCCTAGGTTATCGATGTTTATGCATTCCATTGCAAATGCCTTTTTTAAACAGCATAAAAAATGATTATACACATGTACTTCACCAGATGGAATACATAGAAATCAAATTGACTACATATGTAGAAAGAGATCGTGGAAAAGCTCCATATCATCAGTCAAAGCAAGCCAGGGGCAGACTGTGGAACATACCATCAGTTGCTGATATGTAAATTCAGGCTGATGCTGAAGAAAATTAAAATAGAGCCAAAATATGACCTTGAACATATCCCACCTTAATTTAGAGATTATCTTAAGAACAAATTTGATGAATTAGACACCAATGACAGAAAACCATTAGAGATGTGGTATGACATCAAGAACATTACACAGAAAGAAAGCAAAAGGTATTAAGGAAACAAGAAAGAAAGAAAAGGCCA
>NW_006408522.1:46202306-46204036 GCF_000296735.1 Chrysochloris asiatica
GCAGCCAGAGTGCTCCTTGGAGGTCAGGATGGTCAAACTTCGTCTCTCATACTTAAGACATATTGTCAGGAAGGACCAGTCACTGGAGTAGGATATCATATTTGGTAAGGTGGAGGGTCAGAGAAAAAGAGAAAGGCCCCTAGCAAGATGGATTGGCAAAGTGACAGCACCAATGGGCTCAAGTGTGGCAACAATTGTGAGATTAGCCCAGGACCAGGCAGTGTTTTGTTATGTTGTATGTAAGGTCACTATTCTATGGCACCTAGCAACAACAATGGGTATAATGTTGAACAACACAGAAAGCATCAAAAGAACATGGAAGAAAAAAAAAAAAGAACATGGAAGGAATACACAGAGTCACTGTACCAAAAAGAAATGGTCTAAGTTCAACCATTTCAATAGGTAGCTATGCTCAAGAGCCAGTGATCCTGAAGGAAGAAGTCCAAGGTGCACTGAAGGCATTGGCAAAGGGCAAAGCTCTAAGAACTGACAGAATACAAATTGACATCTTTCGACCAACTAATGCAGCACTGTAGGCACTCATTTACCTATGCCTAGAAATTTGGAAGACAGCTACTTGGCCAACAGACTGGGAAAAAAATCCATATTTATGCCCATTCCAAAGAGAGGTGAGCCAAATGAATGCATAAGTCATTGAACAATATCATTAATATCACATACAAGTAAAATTTTGCTAAAGATAATTTAAAAATGGCTGCAACAGTACATTGACAGGGAACTGCTAGATCAAAATCGGATTCAGGTAAGGATGTGGAATAAAGGACATCATTGCTGTTGTCAGATGGATCTTGGCTGAAATCAGAGAATACCAAAAAGATGTTTGCCTGTGCTTTATTGACTACACAAAGGTTTTCAACTGTGTGGGTCATGATAAGCTATGGATAACACTGCGGAGAATGAGTATTCCAGAACACTTCATTGTGCTCATGAGGAAACCTATACACAGACCAAGAAGTAGTCTTCAAACAGAACACAGGGACACTGAATGTTTTAAAATCAGCAAATAATTTGAGAAGCTGAATCATATGAAGAATAACATGGCATCAGGATTGGAGGAGAACTCATTAATAACCTGCAATAAAACCTTGCTTGCTGACATTGAAAAGGACTGGAAATACTTAATGATGAAGATCAAAGACCACAGCCTTCAGTCCAGTTGCACCTCAATGTAAAGAAAACAAAAATCCTCACCACTAGAGCAATAAATAACAACATGATTAATGGAGAAAAGATTGAAGTTGTCCATCTTTTTTTTTTTTTTGCTTGGATACATCATCAGCACTCACGGAAGCAGCAGTCAAAAAGTTAAATGAGGAATACCTAAAAGGGTTTCTACAACTTGCCCAGTGAAATAGGCCTCTTGCAAAGCCTTTGCAGAGTATAGGACCTTAGGTGGAATCCTGAGTCCCATCCAGAACCTTATGAGGTGGGTCATTCCCACTAGCAAGGACAAGCAGACCAGCCTGAAACAGCTAGAGTGACAGAAGATACATTTTCAAAGAAAGAGCAACAGGAAAAACCAAAAACAAAAATATCAGCATGACTGGCTACTACAAGAATAAGCAAGCTGTTCGCCAGGAAGACATCAAGGCAAACAATCAAGTTCGTTCAGGACAAACTTCCCTCTAAGACTGAAACTCAAAGAGAACACATAAATAGGCATGTAAGCTTGCTGGAGACCACAGTGGTCTACTGGTGAGTGGAAGAGG
>NW_006408522.1:46204476-46212012 GCF_000296735.1 Chrysochloris asiatica
AATGCTATCCCCTCTGTACACAGGGTAGATAGGGATGGGCAATTTAGACATTGGCTACCTAAAATGAGGGGGCTATAAAAGGCATGAAGTGACTGGCTTACAAGGTTTCAAGAGGGAGCTTAGTTTAATAGTATGGGGGGAAATAAAGAGTCCCCACTGAATAGTTTTCATCTTGTCTAGAAGGGTCTGGTGAAAAGAGCTAGGGATAAGATCTGTATGGTTCAATAGTGAATAACTGTTATGACTAATTGAGACGGTCACAATTGTAAAGACAGAAGTTTTTTTAACAAAAATAGGAGAGTGGTTAATCTTACAATCCAGAAACAAAGGACTGTAGGACCATCAAGGGAGAAGAGCACAAGCAGAATGCGGGACCTTATCCAGAAAAGCAGAGACGCCAGAGACAGAGGCAGAGGTGGGGTCATGGAGAGGGGGAATGGCTGACGACTCTAGATTCATGGGAAGAGAGGGACTAAGAGCTGGTGGCCAAGAGGCAGACTTGCAGAATGTGCCCTTTGGAGGTGTAAATTGTTATATATGCCTCAGTATTTTTTATTTTTTAAAGCTAAAGTGGATAAAGAGAAAAACTGTTAACTGATAGCACATGGAGAGAATTATAATCATTGTAATGAAATAAGGTGTATGATTTGTTGAATGTAAAACTGATGATCTGCCCTGTAAACTTTCACTCAACCCACAATAAAAACCTAAAAAAAAATCAAATGACGTAGTGCGTTACAAATCTGGAGTTATGGTAGCGTAGTGGTTACAAATCGGGCTGCGAACCACAAGTCAGCAGTTCGAAACTACCAGCTACTCCGCGGGAGAAAGATGAGGCTTTCTGCTCCTGTAAAGATTTACAGCCTCAGAAACCCTGTACAGGGTTGCTATGAGTCGGAAACAACTCCACGGCACTTAACAACAACAAGGTGTTTAAGAGCAAAGATGTCAGTTTGAGGACTAAAGTGCACCTGACCCAAGCCATGGTATTTTCAATAGTCTCATATGAATGTGAAAGTTGGACAGTGAATAAGGAAGACCGCAGAATTGATGCATTTGAGTTATGGTGTTGGAAAAGAATATTAAAAGTACCCTAGTCCTCAAACTGACAACTTTGCTCTTAAACACTTGAAAGAGATTTCTTGACTGCTGCTTCCATGAGTGTTGAAGTGGCAAAAGACATCATGCATGCAAAAGTGGAGGGCATATTAAAAAGAGGAAGACCTTCAACAAGATGGATTGACACACAGTGGTAGCTATAATGGGCCAAACATTACAATTGTAAGGATGGTACAGGGCTGGGCAATTTTTATTCTGAAGTGCACAGGGCCACTATGAGACAGAACTGACAGGCACCTAATAATAAAAAGAAAGCAAAGGGTTATGTTCTTACATACTGTCGTTGGTGGGTGGGTGCGGATGTGGTGCGCGCACGCGCATTTGCGTGGGGGACAGGAGACGGTTGCATCCACAGGTTTCCCCAACTTTCCCAAGGGGTCCGTGGTTAAGAACCCGGGGACAGCCTGTGTATCAAGTCCTGGGGTAGCATAGGGTATCGATAGGGGACACGACCAGGGCTGGGAAAAGCCTCAGGGTGACAATTCTGCTATTAGAAGGGGCTGAATTTTTTTGCTGCATTTTGCTCGGTGGTTCAAGCTCACCAGCTGTTCCTTGGAAACCCTATACAGGCAGAGTCGCTATGGGTAGGAATCCACTGGATGGCACTTAACAACAACATGGGCAATGGCTGGGGAGCACCGTGGATAGTCACTGGACTGCAAACCACAAGGTCATAAGTTCGAGCCACCACACTTAACATGGGCCATGTTTGGCACACAGTTGTTAAGTGCCGCTGAGTCACATTCTACTCATAGTGACCCTTTGTAGGTTTCCGAAATTGGAAATCTTTGTGGGAGCAGAAAGCCTCATCTTTCTACCACAGAGCAGCTGGTGGGCTTGAACCGGTAACCTTGTGATTCGCAGTCTAGTGCTTAACCCACAGCGCCAGACCAGGAATACATTAAGTTCCTTGGGAAATTTCCATCTATTAATTCCATTTCTCCATGAACTTTTTTAAGCCTCCCCGATGCTCTCGTAAATGTAGACGGCTCCTGGTGCAGGGCTGTTACGAAAGGCACTGGCCAGCTGGTCCAGGACCACAGGCGCGCTCCAAGGACGTGCCACTTGCAAACCAGGCGCGCGCGTGCCCGCCCGTCCTCCGGCCAACTCGCGCAGGCGCAGGTTCCGCCGCCACCCAACTCGCGCGCGCCCGGTACGCTCCCGTGCGGCCGTGGCCCCCAAGTCCCGGCCCCGCGAGCCCGCGCTACTTACTGGCTCGCTGACCGCGACGCCCCGGCCCCTAGTCTCACGGCGGCCGCCTCGCGGGGCGCCTCCTCCTCTGCCTCTGCGGGCGCCACGGAAGCTCTGGCCCCGGCCGCGGCCTCGGCGGCCGCCTCCATCCCCACCACCACCTCTCGCCACTGCTGTTGCGGCTCCGGTCCGATCCCGGTCACGATCCCCGCCGGGCCGACTGCGGTCGGGCCGCCTCCCGCGGCCGCCCCGGACTCCTCGTTCCGCCTGCATCTGACCTCCGCCCGCGGTGCTGAGCTCGTGGGAGCCGGGCCGCCGCGGAAACACCTTAGCCTCACCGGAAACAGGCCGCGAGGCGCAGGGTTGCGGGGCCCGAACGGAGCCAGCGGGGGCGGGGCGGCCCGTGGTCTGGCAGGTGGGGCCCGCGAGGACCACGGGGGATACGAAGACCAGCGGGCGCAGGAAATGAGTGCCTGGGCGGCCAGCAGGGTGCTTAAATCATCAAAGACGGGGTGGGAGGGAGGAATCCTGCGGACATGCCGCTTGTAAGACAAAAAGTTTGTAGCCTAGTCTGAGCCCATATTAGTAAAATCTTAAAAATATGTGTGTGAGGAACCCTGGTGTGATGCTGTAGAATAAGCACTGGAATGTTAACCATAAGGTCGGTAGTTCAAACCCACCAGCCGCTCCGTAGAAACCCTTTACAGGGTCGCTGAGTCAAACTGACGCAACAGCACTTACCAACAATGTGTATGCGTAAGAAAATACTCTCTAAGAGTGTATTCCAAAATGTCACCAACAGTTGTTTTTCTTTATTTTTCTTGCTGTATCTCTTAATTTTTTATGGATAAATAAAAATGCAGCGAGAACTGCAACAACTGGGACCAGAACGGTGCAAAACTGACAGATGGATAGAGAAGCAGACCCTGGGGAAATTTTAGAGCACTAGCTATTATAAAACCAGTTGCTGTCCAAGTTGATTGTGCCTCATGGCGATGTCATCCGTGTTAGAGTAGACCTGTGCTCTCTACAGTTTTCAATAACTGATTTTTTTTTCAGAAGTAGATCGCTAACCCTTAGTTCCAGGTCACCTCTGGTTGAACTCAAACCTCCAATTTTTTGGTGAGCTGCTGAGTACATTAGCCAGTTTGCCGGTATAGCTCACACTTACTGAGCATACACACTTTTTATCCTCCTAACCATGGTGAGTTAGGTACTACTGTTTACTGTTAGCCTTATTTTACCAATAAGGAAACAGTCCTAGAGAATTTAAATAAAATGCTTAAACCGACTGCTAAGCAGTAGTAGAACTGGTATTCTAAGACAAGCTAACTTCACAGGGAATGTAAAGAAGCATGGGAGCCATTTAAAATTTCTGTGACAGAAGCCACATTAAAATTAAAACACGAGCTACAATGTTCACTATTCTATCAGCCTAACAAAACAAAAACAACTTTTTTTTTTTCCCTTCCCAGTCCTCCATGGCTCATTTCTATATTCATATGCAGTTAGCACTAATCACTGGTTCAGATTATCTACTCTGGGCCAGGCGTTGTGGTGGCCCCTGGAGATAGGAAAAAAGACATTGTTCCTGTCTAGAGTAGTTCATAGCCTCCATCCTGTAACAGATGACTGCAGTCCAGTATCGGGAGTGCAGTGAGAGGATGGAAGTGAAGGCCCAACGCTGGAAAAGTAGGCTGGGGTTCATGGATCACCACAGGTGTTAAAGAGAAAGCCCTCTGAGCCAAGCAGTTTTCATGGTTGTTGATAATGAGACTGAAAGAGCTTTTTAAGCAAGGAAACCACTAAAGGACTACAAACTGAAGAGAAACAATTTCAAAAGTACTGTCACTTCTAGGAATCCTGGTGAGGCACTGTTGTATCAGCACTGAACTGCTAACCACAAGGTTGGTGGTTCCAACCCACCAGCCACTCCTCGGAAACCCTATACAGGGTCGCTATGAGTCAGAATCTATTGGACAGTACTTAACGGCAACATCACGGGAAGGAGCTCTGGTGGTAGTATGGGTTATGAGCTGGGCTGCTAACGACAAAGTCAGCAGTATGAATCTACCAGCCACTCTGAGAGAAAGATAAGACTTTCTGCTCCCAAAGTAGATGAGCCAAGGGTGGTGCACATACTTTGGACCCTAAAATCCTGTGTATTGAACCTCTTCAATTCAGGGACAGAAAGCTCTGACATCAAGGGAGTGGCAGAAGAGCAGCAACAGCAGGAACAAGAGCCAGAATACAAGATAGAGTAGTGGGCTTCCCAATCCACACAACAAGTAAAGAGTGACTTTGGGTAGGAGGCTCGTTTGCAGCCTGGGATGCCTCCAGACATTTAACTGAAGGAGTAGGTTTGCTGTCCCACAGAGCTGGAGCCAATGCATTTAGGCTGCAGTTTATAGTGGAGTAGTGTGCCTCATGGGCATTTATTAGCAGCCCTAAAAAAGCTTTGTAACATTAGCCAAGCAGGGCAGGCGCCAGGCCAAGGCCTACCTGTAGGCATGGCTGAGGAGAGGCTACCCTGACTGAAACAACTATGCCCTGAGCATTTTCTGATCCTGCATTGTCACCTGTAGACTTCCTTAATAAACCCCATTACTGTGAGTATGCTGTGTCTGTTCTGTATGGCCTTTTTTTTTCCACTTTAACTTTTTATTGTGAGTTGGTGAAGCTTTACAGAGCAGATCAGTTTTCCCTTCAACAATTCATATACATTTTGTTTCATCTCATTGATTGTAATCCCCACAATGTAACATCACTTCTCCTACTTCCTCCTCCTTCCCTAACCTTTCTGAACTTCGTCCTTGGGTAAAGGCTGCTTTTGATCTCAAATGGTTACTTCTTCTATATTGTGCATACCTCATTAGTGTTATTGTTCTTCTTATAGGCCTATCTACTGCTTAACTGAAAATTGAAACACAGGGGTGATTTCAGTTCCAGACCAAAACAGTAATTAAGGACTCTTGTCTCAGGATTCCACCAGTTTCCATCCACCCAATAAACCTGGTATTCTGTATGATTTTGAGTTTTGTTCCACATCCCGCCCCCCACTCTATCCAGGGTATTGCTAATCCCTTTCAGAGCAGTTGGTAGTGGTAGCTGGGCACAGTCTAGTTCTTCTGGACTCAGGGTCCTGGAGACAGATGTTCACATGGTCCACTAGTCCTCTGGATCAATTGTTAACATGTGTATTTGATTTTCATCACTCTTCTTTCTTCCGAACAGGGAGAGACCACTAGTTGTGCCTTAGATGGCTGCTCATGAACTTCTAAGATCCCAGTTGCTACTCATCAAAGTAGGAGTTACAACACTTTTCTTTGTGGAGTGGATCATAGCAGTTAACCATGGTGTCCCCTGGACCATGCTCCTGAGGCCCCCAGACCCAGTGGTTCATTCCTTCAAGGTGTTGGTTATGTCTAAGAACTTTTCATAAATTTGCCCGCTGAATGCTCTAACACATTCATGGATGTACATGCAGCAAAGTCAAATACCCAACTGCAAATATCCTCCATCAAACCGATATATATTTGTAGGTATGCTCACACTCTCCCGCCAACATCCATTCAGCCTGTGTGTCTGTCTAGACTTATATACGTTACTGTTGTTATTAGGTGCTGCCGAGTCAGTTCAACTCATAGGAACCCTGTGCACAACAGAACAAAACCCTGTCCAGTGCTGGAGCATCCTCACACGTGTTATATTCCAGCCCTTTGCTGTTACCGCTGTGTTAGTCCATCTTATTGAGGGTCTTCCTTTTTTCCCACTGAACCTCCACTTGACTAAGCATAATGTCCTTCTGCAAGGACTGGTCCCTCCTAATAATGTCCAAAGTATGAGAGATGAAGTCTCACCATTCAGGCTTCTAAGCGTTCTGGCTGAACTTCTTCCAGTACAGATGTAGTACATCTGTTTGTAGATGGACTCCTAGTGTGGTACTATAGGATAAGCACTGGACTGCTAACCACAAGGTCAGTGGTTCAAACCCACCAACTGCTTCTCAGAAAACCGATAACAAGGTTGCTATGCGTCAGGACCAATTAGAGGGCACTTAACAACATCCATAGATCACCCTTAGTGCTAGATTGTGTGTATAGCAGTCTTGCCTTCAGAGACTCTTAACTGCTATTGTCTCAGAAAAGCATTCTGTGGAGGAGAATGAGAATGCTAGGTAGAGTCATTAAGAAACCACCGGAATAGTAAAGGCCATAAACAATTAGGGCCTCAATTAAAGTGAATGCCAAGGAACCACGATGGGACAGATATGAGAAAGTGGAATTGATAGTGTGCAATTGTTAGCAGGAGGTCAGAGGTAAAAAGCTACAAGGGATGCCCAGGTTTTGTCTGAGTGACCTGGTAGATGTCTTCAGTCACTGTGGCACAGCCCATCTCTTGTAGCCATAGTCCTTGTAACTCCCACCAAACAACTTTATCCTGATGGGTCTGGGTCCAAAAAGGTGGGGGAAGATGCTGATAAGATGATATGATTCAGTTGTGAATGATTGTTAACAGGGTTTATTGTAAAAACTTAGAATGCTAACATAGGTATAAGATGAGCCATCTCAGAAGTACGAGTAGAATCTCACTATCATCAAGGAAGAAGAGCCAAGAGTGAAGCCCACCTCTCAGATGCCAAGAGAGCTGCACGTTGTTGGGCTTCTGCAATCCAGCTGTGACAGCAGAAGAGGGGCAGCAGCAGAACCACAGAGGTGAACTTCCTGGCCCATCGAGCAACTGAAGCTGAGTGCCTTTGGGCAGAGGCTCATTTGCAGAGTGGGGTGCTCCAGGATGGCCACCACACGGAGCTAGAGCTGAATATCCTCAGGCCGACACTGTGGAGTACAGCATCCTTTGGGCATTGATAAGAAATCCTAAAAGAGCTTTGACACTGCCAGAGCAGGGCAGAGACTAGGCCAAGGGCTGAGGGTCAGAGAAAGACGTGCAGAAGCGGATGAGACGAGACTGTCCTGACCAAAGAACTGAGCTCTGAGCATTTCCATGTTTTCACTGTAACTTGTAACTTCCCTAATAAACTCCGTAACTGTGTGGACAGTGTCTGCGTTCTGGAGGGCCACTGCAGTGAATTTGTTAACCTTGCTGGGAAGTAGAGCATGCCTTGGGAGGGATGTTTGGTGCTGTTTTGGGCAGTCACAAAAGGGAATATGGGAATGACAGAGGGAATATATGGGGAAAATTATATCATGATGTTGTTGTTGTTGT